>NC_084793.1:0-197500 GCF_963169125.1 Humulus lupulus
ATGGAGATGGGAAAAGGTTCAAAAAAATTAGAGCTTGTTAGAGAGTAAAATGAGTGAATTACGAAATCGCTTCGGAGCCCTAGGTAGCAACATAGCAGATTTGGCCTGAAAGGTCAATTTTTTAGTTTGGTTGAATTAGGACCCCCATTCATGGTCAATAATAGCGCTATATAATATTATTTAGATGGGAAAAGGTTCAAAAAAATTAGAGCTTGTTAGAGCGAAATATGAGTAAATTACGAGATGGCTTCGGAGCCCTAGGCAGCTGCTTAGGAGATGTGGCTTGAAAGGGCAATTTTTTAGTTTGGTTGAATAAGGACCCCAATTCATGGTAAATAATAGCCCTATATAATATTATTTACATGGGAAAAGGTTCAAAAAAATTAGAGCTTGTTAGAGAGTAAAATGAGTGAATTACGAAATCGCTTCGAAGCCCTAGGCAGCTACATAGCAGATTTGGCCTGAATGGTCAATTTTTTTGTTTGGTTGAATTAGGACCCCAATTCATGGTCAATAATAGCCCCATATAATATTATTGAGATGGGAAAAGGTTCAAAAAAATTAGAGCTTGTTAGAGAGAAATATGAGTGAATTACGAGATCGCTTCGGAGCCCTAGGCAGCTGCCTAGGAGATTCGGCCAGAAAGTTCAATTTTTTAGTTTGGTTGAATTAGGACCCCAATTCGTGGTCAATAATAGCCCCATATAATATTATAGAGATGGGAAAAGGTTCAAAAAAATTAGATCTTGTTAGATAGAAATATGAGTGAATTACGAGATCGCTTCGGAGCCCTAGGCAGCTGCCTAGGAGATTTGGCCTGAAAGGTCAATTTTTTGTTTGGTTGAATTAGGACCCCAATTCATGGTCAATAATAGCCCCATATAATATTATTGAGATGGGAAAAGGTTCAAAAAAATTAGAGCTTGTTAGAGAGAAATATGAGTGAATTAAGAGATGGCTTCGGAGCCCTAGGAAGCTGCCTAGGAGATTTGGCCTGAAAGGTCAATTTTTTTGTTTGGTTGAATTAGGACCCCAATTCATGGTCAATAATAGCCCCATATAATATTATTGAGATGGGAAAAGGTTAAAAAAAAGGAGAGCTTGTTAGAGAGAAATATGAGTGAATTACGAGATGGCTTCGGAGCCCTAGGCAGCTGCCTAGGAGATTTGGCCTGAAAGGTCAAGTTTTTTGTTTGGTTGAATTAGGACCCCAATTCATGGTCAATAATAGCCCTTTATAATATTATTTAGATGGGAAAAGGTTCAAAAAAATTAGAGCTTGTTAGGGAGAAATATGAGTGAATTACGAGATCGCTTCGGAGCCCTAGGTAGCAGACAAGGAGATTTGGCCAGAATGGTCAATTTTTTTGTTTGGTTGAATTAGGACCCCAATTCATGGTCAATAATAGCCCCATATAATATTATTGAGATGGGAAAAGGTTCAAAAATATTAGAGCTTGTTAGAGAGTAATATGAGTGAATTACGAGATCGCTTCGGAGCCCTAGGCAGCTGCTTAGGAGATGTGGCCTGAAAGGTCAATTTTTTAGTTTGTTTGAATTAGGACCCTAATTCATGGTAAATAATAGCCCTATATAATATTTTTTAGATGGGAAAATGTTCAAAAAAATTAGAGCTTGTTAGAGAGAAATATGAGTGAATTACGAGATCGCTTCGGAGCCTAGGTAGCTGCCTAGGAGATTTGGCCTGAAAGGTCAATTTTTTTGTTTGGTTGAATTAGGACCCCAATTCATGGTAAATAATAGCCCTATATAATATTATTTACATGGGAAAAACGTCAAAAAAATTAGAGCTTGTTAGGGAGAAATATGAGTGAATTACGAGATCGCTTCGGAGCCCTAGGCAGCTGCCTAGGAGATTCGGCCAGAAAGGTCAATTTTTTAGTTTGGTTGAATTAGGACCCCAATTCATGGTAAATAATAGCCCTATATAATATTATTTAAATGGGAAAAGGTTCAAAAAAATTAGAGCTTGTTAGAGAGAAATATGAGTGAATTGCGAGATCGCTTCGGAGCCCTAGGTAGCAGCCAAGGAGATTTGGCCTGAAAGGTTAATTTTTTTGTTTGGTTGAATTAGGACCCCAATTCATGGTAAATAATAGCCCTATATAATATTATTTACCTGGTAAAAGGGTCAAAAAAATTAGAGCTTGTTAGGGAGAAATATGAGTGAATTACGAGATCGCTTCGGAGCCTATGTAGCTGCCTAGGAGATTTGGCCTGAAAGGTCAATTTTTTTGTTTGATTGAATTAGGACCCCAATTCGTGGTCTATAATAGCCCCATATAATATTATTGAGATGGGAAAAGATTCAAAAAAATTAGAGCTTGTTAGAGAGTAAAATGAGTGAATTACGAAATCGCTTCGGAGCCCTAGGCAGCTGCATAGCAGATTTGGCCTGAAAGGTCAATTTTTTAGTTTGGTTGAATTAGGACCCCAATTCATGGTCAATAAAAGCGCTATATAATATTATTTAGATGGGAAAAGGTTCAAAAAAATTAGAGCTTGTTAGAGAGAAATATGAGTGAATTACGAGATGGCTTCGGAGCCCTAGGCAGCTGCTTAGGAAATGTGGCCTGAAAGGGCAATTTTTTAGTTTGGTTGAATAAGGACCCCAATTCATGGTAAATAATAGCCCTATATAATATTATTTACATGGGAAAAGGTTCAAAAAAATTAGAACTTGTTAGGGAGAAATATGAGTGAATTACGAGATCGCTTCGGAGCCTAGGTAGCTGCCTAGGAGATTTGGCCTGAAAGGACAATTTTTTTGTTTGGTTGAATTAGGACCCCAATTCATGGTCAATAATAGCCCCATATAATATTATTGAGATGGGAAAAGGTTCAAAAAAATTAGAGCTTGTTAGAGAGAAATATGAGTGAATAACGAGATCGCTTCGGAGCCCTAGGCAGCTGCCTAGGAGATTAGGCCTGAAAGGTCAATTTTTTTGTTTGGTTGAATTAGGACCCCAATTCATGGTCAATAATAGCCCTTTATAATATTATTTAGATGGGAAAAGGTTCAAAAAAATTAGAGCTTGTTAGGGAGAAATATGAGTGAATTACGAGATCGCTTCGGAGCCCTAGCTAGCAGCCAAGGAGATTTGGCCAGAAAGGTCAATTTTTTTGTTTGGTTGAATTAGGACCCCAGTTCATGGTCAATAATAGCCCCATATAATATTATTGAGATGGGAAAAGGTTCAAAAAAATTAGAGCTTGTTAGAGAGTAATATGAGTGAATTACGAGATCGCTTCGGAGCCCTAGGCAGCTGCCTAGGAGATTTGGCCTGAAAGGTCAATTTTTTAGTTTGGTTGAATTAGGACCCCAATTCATGGTAAATAATAGCCCCATATAATATTATTGAGATGGGAAAAGGTTCAAAAAAATTAGAGCTTGTTAGATAGAAATATGAGTGAATTACGAGAACACTTCGGAGCCCTAGGACGCTGCCTAGGAGATTTGGCCTGAAAGGTCAATTTTTTTGTTTGGTTGAATTATGACCCGAATTCATGGTAAATAATAGCCCAATATAATATTATTTACATGGGAAAAGTTTCAAAAAAATTAGAGCTTGTTAGGGAGAAATATGAGTGAATTACGAGATCGCTTCGGAGCCTAGGTAGCTGCCTAGGAGATTTGGCCTGAAAGGACAATTTTTTTGTTTGGTTGAATTAGGACCCCAATACATGGTCAATAATAGCCCCATATAATATTATTGAGATGGGAAAAGGTTCAAAAAAATTAGAGCATGTTAGAGAGTAAAATGAGTGAATTACGAAATCGCTTCGGAGCCCTAGGCAGCTACATAGCAGATTTGGCCTGAAAGGTCAATTTTTTAGTTTGGTTGAATTAGGACCCCAATTCATGGTCAATAATAGCGCTATATAATATTATTTAGATGGGAAAAGGTTCAAAAAAATTAGAGCTTGTTAGAGAGTAATATGAGTGAATTACGAGATGGCTTCGGAGCCCTAGGCAGCTGCTTAGGAGATGTGGCCTGAAAGGGCAATTTTTTAGTTTGGTTGAATAAGGACCCCAATTCATGGTAAATAATAGCCCTATATAATATTATTTACATGGGAAAAGGTTCAAAAAAATTAGAGCTTGTTAGAGAGTAAAATGAGTGAATAACGAAATCGCTTCGGAGCCCTAGGCAGCTACATAGCAGATTTGGCCTGAAAGGTCAATTTTTTTGTTTGGTTGAATTAGGACCCCAATTCATGGTCAATAATAGCCCCATATAATATTATTGAGATGGGAAAAGGTTCAAAAAAATTAGAGCTTGTTAGGGAGAAATATGAGTGAATTACGAGATCGCTTCGGAGCCCTAGGCAGCTGCCATGGAGATTCGGCCAGAAAGGTCAATTTTTTAGTTTGGTTGAATTAGGACCCCAATTCATGGTAAATAATAGCCCTATATAATATTATTTAGATGGGAAAAGGTTCAAAAAAATTAGAGCTTGTTAGAGAGAAATATGAGTGAATTGCGAGATCGCTTCGGAGCCCTAGGTAGCAGCCAAGGAGATTTGGCCTGAAAGGTCAATTTTTTTGTTTGGTTGAATTAGGACCCCAATTCATGGTAAATAATAGCCCTATATAATATTATTTACATGGTAAAAGGGTCAAAAAAATTAGAGCTTGTTAGGGAGAAATATGAGTGAATTACGAGATCGCTTCGGAGCCTATGTAGCTGCCTAGGAGATTTGGCCTGAAAGGTCAATTTTTTTGTTTGATTGAATTAGGACCCCAATTCGTGGTCTATAATAGCCCCATATAATATTATTGAGATGGGAAAAGATTCAAAAAAATTAGAGCTTGTTAGAGAGTAAAATGAGTGAATTACGAAATCGCTTCGGAGCCCTAGGCAGCTGCATAGCAGATTTGGCCTGAAAGGTCAATTTTTTAGTTTGGTTGAATTAGGACCCCAATTCATGGTCAATAAAAGCGCTATATAATATTATTTAGATGGGAAAAGGTTCAAAAAAATTAGAGCTTGTTAGAGAGAAATATGAGTGAATTACGAGATGGCTTCGGAGCCCTAGGCAGCTGCTTAGGAAATGTGGCCTGAAAGGGCAATTTTTTAGTTTGGTTGAATAAGGACCCCAATTCATGGTAAATAATAGCCCTATATAATATTATTTACATGGGAAAAGGTTCAAAAAAATTAGAACTTGTTAGGGAGAAATATGAGTGAATTACGAGATCGCTTCGGAGCCTAGGTAGCTGCCTAGGAGATTTGGCCTGAAAGGACAATTTTTTTGTTTGGTTGAATTAGGACCCCAATTCATGGTCAATAATAGCCCCATATAATATTATTGAGATGGGAAAAGGTTCAAAAAAATTAGAGTTTGTTAGAGAGAAATATGAGTGAATAACGAGATCGCTTCGGAGCCCTAGGCAGCTGCTTAGGAGATGTGGCCTGAAAGGGCAATTTTTTAGTTTGGTTGAATAAGGACCCCAATTCATGGTAAATAATAGCCCTATATAATATTATTTACATGGGAAAAGGTTCAAAAAAATTAGAGCTTGTTAGAGAGTAAAATGAGTGAATAGCGAAATCGCTTCGGAGCCCTAGGCAGCTACATAGCAGATTTGGCCTGAAAGGTCATTTTTTTTGTTTGGTTGAATTAGGACCCCAATTCATGGTCAATAATAGCCCCATATAATATTATTGAGATGGGAAAAGGTTCAAAAAAATTAGAGCTTGTTAGAGAGAAATATGAGTGAATTACGAGATCGCTTCGGAGCCCTAGGCAGCTGCCATGGAGATTCGGCCAGAAAGGTCAATTTTTTAGTTTGGTTGAATTAGGACCCCAATTCATGGTAAATAATAGCCCTATATAATATTATTTAGATGGGAAAAGGTTCAAAAAAATTAGAGCTTGTTAGAGAGAAATATGAGTGAATAACGAGATCGCTTCGGAGCCCTAGGCAGCTGCCTAGGAGATTTGGCCTGAAAGGTCAATTTTTTTGTTTGGTTGAATTAGGACCCCAATTCATGGTCAATAATAGCCCTTTATAATATTATTTAGATGGGAAAAGGTTCAAAAAAATTAGAGCTTGTTAGGGAGAAATATGAGTGAATTACGAGATCGCTTCGGAGCCCTAGCTAGCAGCCAAGGAGATTTGGCCAGAAAGGTCAATTTTTTTGTTTGGTTGAATTAGGAACCCAATTCATGGTCAATAATAGCCCTATATAATATTATTGAGATGGGAAAAGGTTCAAAAAAATTAGAGCTTTTTAGAGAGACATATGAGTGAATTACGAGATCTCTACGGAGCCCTAGGCAGCTGCCTAGGAGATTTGGCCTGAAAGGTCAATTTTTTTGTTTGGTTGAATTAGGACCCCAATTCGTGGTCAATAATAGCCCCATATAATATTATAGAGATTGGAAAAGGTTCAAAAAAATTAGATCTTGTTAGATAGAAATATGAGTGAATTACGAGATCGCTTCGGAGCCCTAGGCAGCTGCCTAGGAGATTTGGCCTGAAAGGTCAATTTTTTGTTTGGTTGAATTAGGACCCCAATTCATGGTCAATAATAGCCCCATATAATATTATTGAGATGGGAAAAGGTTCAAAAAAATTAGAGCTTGTTAGAGAGAAATATGAGAGAATTACGAGATGGCTTCGGAGCCCTAGGCAGCTGCCTAGGAGATTTGGCCTGAAAGGTCAATTTTTTTGTTTGGTTGAATTAGGACCCCAATTCATGGTCAATAATAGCCCCATATAATATTATTGAGATGGGAAAAGGTTCAAAAAAATTAGAGCTTGTTAGAGAGAAATATGAGTGAATTACGAGATCGCTTCGGAGCCCTAGGCCGCTGCCTAGGAGATTTGGCCTGAAAGGTCAATTTTTTTGTTTGGTTGAATTAGGACCCGAATTCATGGTAAATAATAGCCCAATATAATATTATTTACATGGGAAAAGTTTCAAAAAAATTAGAGCTTGTTAGGGAGAAATATGAGTGAATTACGAGATCGCTTCGGAGCCTAGGTAGCTGCCTAGGAGATTTGGCCTGAAAGGACAATTTTTTTGTTTGGTTGAATTAGGACCCCAATACATGGTCAATAATAGCCCCATATAATATTATTGAGATGGGAAAAGGTTCAAAAAAATTAGAGCTTGTTAGAGAGTAAAATGAGTGAATTACGAAATCGCTTCGGAGCCCTAGGCAGCTACATAGCAGATTTGGCCTGAAAGGTCAATTTTTTAGTTTGGTTGAATTAGGACCCCAATTCATGGTCAATAATAGCGCTATATAATATTAGTTAGATGGGTAAAGGTTCAAAAAAATTAGAGCTTGTTAGGGAGAAATATGAGTGAATTACGAGATGGCTTCGGAGCCCTAGGCAGCTGCTTAGGAGATGTGGCCTGAAAGGGCAATTTTTTAGTTTGGTTGAATAAGGACCCCAATTCATGGTAAATAATAGCCCTATATAATATTATTTACATGGGAAAAGGTTCAAAAAAATTAGAGCTTGTTAGAGAGTAAAATGAGTGAATTACGAAATCTCTTCGGAGCCCTAGGCAGCTACATAGCAGATTTGGCCTGAAAGGTCAATTTTTTTGTTTGGTTGAATTAGGACCCCAATTCATGGTCAATAATAGCCCCATATAATATTATTGAGATGGGAAAAGGTTCAAAAAAATTAGAGCTTGTTAGAGAGAAATATGAGACAATTACGAGATGGCTTCGGAGCCCTAGGCAGCTGCCTAGGAGATTTGGCCTGAAAGGTCAATTTTTTTGTTTGGTTGAATTAGGACCCCAATTCATGGTCAATAATAGCCCCATATAATATTATTGAGATGGGAAAAGGTTCAAAAAAATTAGAGCTTGTTAGAGAGAAATATGAGTGAATTACGAGATCGCTTCGGAGCCCTAGGCCGCTGCCTAGGAGATTTGGCCTGAAAGGTCAATTTTTGTTGTTTGGTTGAATTAGGACCCGAATTCATGGTAAATAATAGCCCAATATAATATTATTTACATGGGAAAAGTTTCAAAAAAATTAGAGCTTGTTAGGGAGAAATATGAGTGAATTACGAGATCGCTTCGGAGCCTAGGTAGCTGCCTAGGAGATTTGGCCTGAAAGGACAATTTTTTTGTTTGGTTGAATTAGGACCCCAATACATGGTCAATAATAGCCCCATATAATATTATTGAGATGGGAAAAGGTTCAAAAAAATTAGAGCTTGTTAGAGAGTAAAATGAGTGAATTACGAAATCGCTTCGGAGCCCTAGGCAGCTACATAGCAGATTTGGCCTGAAAGGTCAATTTTTTAGTTTGGTTGAATTAGGACCCCAATTCATGGTCAATAATAGCGCTATATAATATTAGTTAGATGGGAAAAGGTTCAAAAAAATTAGAGCTTGTTAGAGAGAAATATGAGTGAATTACGAGATGGCTTCGGAGCCCTAGGCAGCTGCTTAGGAGATGTGGCCTGAAAGGGCAATTTTTTAGTTTGGTTGAATAAGGACCCCAATTCATGGTAAATAATAGCCCTATATAATATTATTTACATGGGAAAAGGTTCAAAAAAATTAGAGCTTGTTAGAGAGTAAAATGAGTGAATTACGAAATCTCTTCGGAGCCCTAGGCAGCTACATAGCAGATTTGGCCTGAAAGGTCAATTTTTTTGTTTGGTTGAATTAGGACCCCAATTCATGGTCAATAATAGCCCCATATAATATTATTGAGATGGGAAAAGGTTCAAAAAAATTAGAGCTTGTTAGAGAGAAATATGAGTGAATTACGAGATCGCTTCGGAGCCCTAGGCAGCTGCCTAGGAGATTCGGCCAGAAAGGTCAATTTTTTAGTTTGGTTGAATTAGGACCCCAATTCATGGTAAATAATAGCCCTATATAATATTATTTAGATGGGAAAAGGTTCAAAAAAATTAGAGCTTGTTAGAGAGAAATATGAGTGAATAACGAGATCGCTTCGGAGCCCTAGGCAGCTACCTAGGAGATTTGGCCTGAAAGTTCAATTTTTTTGTTTGGTTGAATTAGGACCCCAATTCATGGTCAATAATAGCCCTTTATAATATTATTTAGATGGGAAAAGGTTCAAAAAAATTAGAGTTTGTTAGGGAGAAATATGAGTGAATTACGAGATCGCTTCGGAGCCCTAGCTAGCAGCCAAGGAGATTTGGCCAGAAAGGTCAATTTTTTTGTTTGGTTGAATTAGGAACCCAATTCATGGTCAATAATAGCCCTATATAATATTATTGAGATGGGAAAAGGTTCAAAAAAATTAGAGCTTTTTAGAGAGACATATGAGTGAATTACGAGATCTCTACGGAGCCCTAGGCAGCTGCCTAGGAGATTTGGCCTGAAAGGACAATTTTTATGTTTGGTTGAATTAGGACCCCAATACATGGTCAATAATAGCCCCATATAATATTATTGAGATGGGAAAAGGTTCAAAAAAATTAGAGATTGTTAGAGAGTAAAATGAGTGAATTACGAAATCGCTTCGGAGCCCTAGGCAGCTGCATAGCAGATTTGGCCTGAAAGGTCAATTTGTTAGTTTGGTTGAATTAGGACCCCAATTCATGGTCAATAAAAGCGCTATATAATATTATTTAGATGGGAAAAGGTTCAAAAAAATTAGAGCTTGTTAGAGAGAAATATGAGTGAATTACGATATGGCTTCGGAGCCCTAGGCAGCTGCTTAGGAGATGTGGCCTGAAAGGGCAATTTTTTAGTTTGGTTGAATAAGGACCCCAATTCATGGTAAATAATAGCCCTATATAATATTATTTACATGGGAAAAGGTTCAAAAAAATTAGAGCTTGTTAGGGAGAAATATGAGTGAATTACGAGATCGCTTCGGAGCCTAGGTAGCTGCCTAGGAGATTTGGCCTGAAAGGACAATTTTTTTGTTTGGTTGAATTAGGACCCCAATTCATGGTCAATAATAGCCCCATATAATATTATTGAGATGGGAAAAGGTTCAAAAAAATTAGAGCTTGTTAGAGAGAAATATGAGTGAATAACGAGATCGCTTCGGAGCCCTAGGCAGCTGCCTAGGAGATTTGGCCTGAAAGGTCAATTTTTTTGTTTGGTTGAATTAGGACCCCAATTCATGGTCAATAATAGCCCTTTATAATATTATTTAGATGGGAAAAGGTTAAAAAAAATTAGAGCTTGTTAGGGAGAAATATGAGTGAATTACGAGATCGCTTCGGAGCCCTAGCTAGCAGCCAAGGAGATTTGGCCAGAAAGGTCAATTTTTTTGTTTGGTTGAATTAGGACCCCAATTCATGGTCAATAATAGCCCCATATAATATTATTGAGATGGGAAAAGGCTCAAAAAAATTAGAGCTTGTTAGAGAGTAATATGAGTGAATTACGAGATCGCTTCGGAGCCCTAGGCAGCTGCCTAGGAGATTTGGCCTGAAAGGTCAATTTTTTAGTTTGGTTGAATTAGGACCCCAATTCATGGTAAATAATAGCCCCATATAATATTATTGAGATGGGAAAAGGTTCAAAAAAATTAGAGCTTGTTAGAGAGAAATATGAGTGAATTACGAGATCGCTTCGGAGCCCTAGGCCGCTGCCTAGGAGATTTGGCCTGAAAGGTCAATTTTTTTGTTTGGTTGAATTAGGACCCGAATTCATGGTAAATAATAGCCCAATATAATATTATTTACATGGGAAAAGTTTCAAAAAAATTAGAGCTTGTTAGGGAGAAATATGAGTGAATTACGAGATCGCTTCGGAGCCTAGGTAGCTGCCTAGGAGATTTGGCCTGAAAGGACAATTTTTTTGTTTGGTTGAATTAGGACCCCAATACATGGTCAATAATAGCCCCATATAATATTATTGAGATGGGAAAAGGTTCAAAAAAATTAGAGCTTGTTAGAGAGTAAAATGAGTGAATTACGAAATCGCTTCGGAGCCCTAGGCAGCAACATAGCAGATTTGACCTGAAAGGTCAATTTTTTAGTTTGGTTGAATTAGGACCCCAATTCATGGTCAATAATAGCGCTATATAATATTATTTAGATGGGAAAAGGTTCAAAAAAATTAGAGCTTGTTAGAGCGAAATATGAGTGAATTACGAGATGGCTTCGGAGCCCTAGGCAGCTGCTTAGGAGATGTGGCCTGAAAGGGCAATTTTTTAGTTTGGTTGAATAAGGACCCCAATTCATGGTAAATAATAGCCCTATATAATATTATTTACATGGGAAAAGGTTCAAAAAAATTAGAGCTTGTTAGAGAGTAAAATGAGTGAATAACGAAATCGCTTCAGAGCCCTAGGCAGCTACATAGCAGATTTGGCCTGAAAGGTCATTTTTTTTGTTTGGTTGAATTAGGACCCCAATTCATGGTCAATAATAGCCCCATATAATATTATTGAGATGGGAAAAGGTTCAAAAAAATTAGAGCTTGTTAGAGAGAAATATGAGTGAATTACGAGATCGCTTCGGAGCCCTAGGCAGCTGCCATGGAGATTCGGCCAGAAAGGTCAATTTTTTAGTTTGGTTGAATTAGGACCCCAATTCATGGTAAATAATAGCCCTATATAATATTATTTAGATGGGAAAAGGTTCAAAAATATTAGAGCTTGTTAGAGAGAAATATGAGTGAATAACGAGATCGCTTCGGAGCCCTAGGCAGCTGCCTAGGAGATTTGGCCTGAAAGGTCATTTTTTTGTTTGGTTGAATTAGGACCCCAATTCATGGTCAATAATAGCCCTTTATAATATTATTTAGATGGGAAAAGGTTCAAAAAAATTAGAGCTTGTTAGGGAGAAATATGAGTGAATTACGAGATCGCTTCGGAGCCCTAGCTAGCAGCCAAGGAGATTTGGCCAGAAAGGTCAATTTTTTTGTTTGGTTGAATTAGGAACCCAATTCATGGTCAATAATAGCCCTATATAATATTATTGAGATGGGAAAAGGTTCAAAAAAATTAGAGCTTTTTAGAGAGACATATGAGTGAATTACGAGATCTCTACGGAGCCCTAGGCAGCTGCCTAGGAGATTTGGCCTGAAAGGTCAATTTTTTTGTTTGGTTGAATTAGGACCCCAATTCGTGGTCAATAATAGCCCCATATAATATTATAGAGATGGGAAAAGGTTCAAAAAAATTAGATCTTGTTAGATAGAAATATGAGTGAATTACGAGATCGCTTCGGAGCCCTAGGCAGCTGCCTAGGAGATTTGGCCTGAAAGGTCAATTTTTTGTTTGGTTGAATTAGGACCCCAATTCATGGTCAATAATAGCCCCATATAATATTATTGAGATGGGAAAAGGTTCAAAAAAATTAGAGCTTGTTAGAGAGATATATGAGAGAATTACGAGATGGCTTCGGAGCCCTAGGCAGCTGCCTAGGAGATTTGGCCTGAAAGGTCAATTTTTTTGTTTGGTTGAATTAGGACCCCAATTCATGGTCAATAATAGCCCCATATAATATTATTGAGATGGGAAAAGGTTCAAAAAAATTAGAGCTTGTTAGAGAGAAATATGAGTGAATTACGAGATCGCTTCGGAGCCCTAGGCCGCTGCCTAGGAGATTTGGCCTGAAAGGTCAATTTTTTTGTTTGGTTGAATTAGGACCCGAATTCATGGTAAATAATAGCCCAATATAATATTATTTACATGGGAAAAGTTTCAAAAAAATTAGAGCTTGTTAGGGAGAAATATGAGTGAATTACGAGATCGCTTCGGAGCCTAGGTAACTGCCTAGGAGATTTGGCCTGAAAGGACAATTTTTTTGTTTGGTTGAATTAGGACCCCAATACATGGTCAATAATAGCCCCATATAATATTATTGAGATGGGAAAAGGTTCAAAAAAATTAGATCTTGTTAGAGAGTAAAATGAGTGAATTACGAAATCGCTTCGGAGCCCTAGGCAGCTACATAGCAGATTTGGCCTGAAAGGTCAATTTTTTAGTTTGGTTGAATTAGGACCCCAATTCATGGTCAATAATAGCGCTATATAATATTAGTTAGATGGGAAAAGGTTCAAAAAAATTAGAGCTTGTTAGAGAGAAATATGAGTGAATTACGAGATGGCTTCGGAGCCCTAGGCTGCTGCTTAGGAGATGTGGCCTGAAAGGGCAATTTTTTAGTTTGGTTGAATAAGGACCCCAATTCATGGTAAATAATAGCCCTATATAATATGATTTACATGGGAAAAGGTTCAAAAAAATTAGAGCTTGTTAGAGAGTAAAATGAGTGAATTACGAAATCTCTTCGGAGCCCTAGGCAGCTACATAGCAGATTTGGCCTGAAAGGTCAATTTTTTTGTTTGGTTGAATTAGGACCCCAATTCATGGTCAATAATAGCCCCATATAATATTATTGAGATGGGAAAAGGTTCAAAAAAATTAGAGCTTGTTAGAGAGAAATATGAGTGAATTACGAGATCGCTTCGGAGCCCTAGGCAGCTGCCTAGGAGATTCGGCCAGAAAGGTCAATTTTTTAGTTTGGTTGAATTAGGACCCCAATTCATGGTAAATAATAGCCCTATATAATATTATTTAGATGGGAAAAGGTTCAAAAAAATTAGAGCTTGTTAGAGAGAAATATGAGTGAATAACGAGATCGCTTCGGAGCCCTAGGCAGCTGCCTAGGAGATTTGGCCTGAAAGGTCAATTTTTTTGTTTGGTTGAATTAGGACCCCAATTCATGGTCAATAATAGCCCTTTATAATATTATTTAGATGGGAAAAGGTTCAAAAAAATTAGAGTTTGTTAGGGAGAAATATGAGTGAATTACGAGATCGCTTCGGAGCCCTAGCTGGCAGCCAAGGAGATTTGGCCAGAAAGGTCAATTTTTTTGTTTGGTTGAATTAGGAACCCAATTCATGGTCAATAATAGCCCCATATAATATTATTGAGATGGGAAAAGGTTCAAAAAAATTAGAGCTTGTTAAAGAGAAATATGAGTGAATAACGAGATCGCTTCGGAGCCCTAGGCAGCTGCCTAGGAGATTTGGCCTGAAAGGTCAATTTTTTTGTTTGGTTGAATTAGGACCCCAATTCATGGTCAATAATAGCCCTTTATAATATTATTTAGATGGGAAAAGGTTCAAAAAAATTAGAGCTTTTTAGAGAGACATATGAGTGAATTACGAGATCTCTACGGAGCCCTAGGCAGCTGCCTAGGAGATTTGGCCTGAAAGGACAATTTTTTTGTTTGGTTGAATTAGGACCCCAATACATGGTCAATAATAGCCCCATATAATATTATTGAGATGGGAAAAGGTTCAAAAAAATTAGAGATTGTTAGAGAGTAAAATGAGTGAATTACGAAATCGCTTCGGAGCCCTAGGCAGCTGCATAGCAGATTTGGCCTGAAAGGTCAATTTGTTAGTTTGGTTGAATTAGGACCCCAATTCATGGTCAATAAAAGCGCTATATAATATTATTTAGATGGGAAAAGGTTCAAAAAAATTAGAGCATGTTAGAGAGAAATATGAGTGAATTACGAGATGGCTTCGGAGCCCTAGGCAGCTGCTTAGGAGATGTGGCCTGAAAGGGCAATTTTTTAGTTTGGTTGAATAAGGACCCCAATTCATGGTAAATAATAGCCCTATATAATATTATTTACATGGGAAAAGGTTCAAAAAAATTAGAGCTTGTTAGGGAGAATATGAGTGAATTACGAGATCGCTTCGGAGCCTAGGTAGCTGCCTAGGAGATTTGGCCTGAAAGGACAATTTTTTTGTTTGGTTGAATTAGGACCCCAATTCATGGTCAATAATAGCCCCATATAATATTATTGAGATGGGAAAAGGTTCAAAAAAATTAGAGCTTGTTAAAGAGAAATATGAGTGAATAACGAGATCGCTTCGGAGCCCTAGGCAGCTGCCTAGGAGATTTGGCCTGAAAGGTCAATTTTTTTGTTTGGTTGAATTAGGACCCCAATTCATGGTCAATAATAGCCCTTTATAATATTATTTAGATGGGAAAAGGTTAAAAAAAATTAGAGCTTGTTAGGGAGAAATATGAGTGAATTACGAGATCGCTTCGGAGCCCTAGCTAGCAGCCAAGGAGATTTGGCCAGAAAGGTCAATTTTTTTGTTTGGTTGAATTAGGACCCCAATTCATGGTCAATAATAGCCCCATATAATATTATTGAGATGGGAAAAGGTTCAAAAAAATTAGAGCTTGTTAGAGAGTAATATGAGTGAATTACGAGATCGCTTCGGAGCCCTAGGCTGCTGCCTAGGAGATTTGGCCTGAAAGGTCAATTTTTTAGTTTGGTTGAATTAGGACCCCAATTCATGGTAAATAATAGCCCCATATAATATTATTGAGATGGGAAAAGGTTCAAAAAAATTAGAGCTTGTTAGAGAGAAATATGAGTGAATTACGAGATCGCTTCGGAGCCCTAGGCCGCTGCCTAGGAGATTTTGCCTGAAAGGTCAATTTTTTTGTTTGGTTGAATTAGGACCCGAATTCATGGTAAATAATAGCCCAATATAATATTATTTACATGGGAAAAGTTTCAAAAAAATTAGAGCTTGTTAGGGAGAAATATGAGTGAATTACGAGATCGCTTCGGAGCCTAGGTAGCTGCCTAGGAGATTTGGCCAGAAAGGACAATTTTTTTGTTTGGTTGAATTAGGACCCCAATACATGGTCAATAATAGCCCCGTATAATATTATTGAGATGGGAAAAGGTTCAAAAAAATTAGAGCTTGTTAGAGAGTAAAATGAGTGAATTACGAAATCGCTTTGGAGCCCTAGGCAGCTACATATCAGATTTAGCCTGAAAGGTCAATTTTTTAGTTTGGTTGAATTAGGACCCCAATTCATGGTCAATAATAGCGCTATATAATATTATTTAGATGGGCAAAGGTTCAAAAAAATTAGAGCTTGTTATAGCGAAATATGAGTGAATTACGAGATGGCTTCGGAGCCCTAGGCAGCGGCTTAGGAGATGTGGCCTGAAAGGGCAATTTTTTAGTTTTGTTGACTAAGGACCCCAATTCATGGTAAATAATAGCCCTATATAATATTATTTACATGGGAAAAGGTTCAAAAAAATTAGAGCTTGTTAGAGAGTAAAATGAGTGAATAACGAAATCGCTTCGGAGCCCTAGGAAGCTACATAGCAGATTTGGCCTGAAAGGTCAATTTTTTTGTTTGGTTGAATTAGGACCCCAATTCATGGTCAATAATAGCCCCATATAATATTATTGAGATGGGAAAAGGTTCAAAAAAATTAGATCTTGTTAGAGAGAAATATGAGTGAATTACGAGATCGCTTCGGAGCCTAGGTAGCTGCCTAGGAGATTTGGCCAGAAAGGACAATTTTTTTGTTTGGTTGAATTAGGACCCCAATACATGGTCAATAATAGCCCCGTATAATATTATTGAGATGGGAAAAGGTTCAAAAAAATTAGAGCTTGTTAGAGAGTAAAATGAGTGAATTACGAAATCGCTTCGGTGCCCTAGGCAGCTACATAGCAGATTTAGCCTGAAAGGTCAATTTTTTAGTTTGGTTGAATTAGGACCCCAATTCATGGTCAATAATAGCGCTATATAATATTATTTAGATGGGAAAAGGTTCAAAAAAATTAGAGCTTGTTAGAGCGAAATATGAGTGAATTACGAGATTGCTTCGGAGCCCTAGGCAGCGGCTTAGGAGATGTGGCCTGAAAGGGCAATTTTTTAGTTTGGTTGAATAAGGACCCCAATTCATGGTAAATAATAGCCCTATATAATATTATTTTCATGGGAAAAGGTTCAAAAAAATTAGAGCTTGTTAGAGAGTAAAATGAGTGAATAACGAAATCGCTTCGGAGCCCTAGGCAGCTACATAGCAGATTTGGCCTGAAAGGTCAATTTTTTAGTTTGGTTGAATTAGGACCCCAATTCATGGTAAATAATAGCCCTATATAATATTATTTAGATGGGAAAAGGTTAAAAAAAATTAGAGCTTGTTAGAGAGAAATATGAGTGAATAACGAGATCGCTTCGGAGCCCTAGGTAGCTGCCTAGGAGATTTGGCCTGAAAGGTCAATTTTTTTGTTTGGTTGAATTAGGACCCCAATTCATGGTCAATAATAGCCCCATATAATATTATTGAGATGGGAAAAGGTTCAAAAAAATTAGAGCTTGTTAGAGAGTAATATGAGTGAATTACGAGATCGCTTCGGAGCCCTAGGCAGCTGCCTAGGAGATTTGGCCTGAAAGGTCAATTTTTTAGTTTGGTTGAATTAGGACCCCAATTCATGGTAAATAATAGCCCCATATAATATTATTGAGATGGGAAAAGGTTCAAAAAAATTAGAGCTTGTTAGAGAGAAATATGAGTGAATTACGAGATCGCTTCGGAGCCCTAGGCCGCTGCCTAGGAGATTTTGCCTGAAAGGTCAATTTTTTTGTTTTGTTGAATTAGGACCCCAATACATGGTCAATAATAGCCCCATATAATATTATTGAGATGGGAAAAGGTTCAAAAAAAGTAGAGCTTGTTAGAGAGTAAAATGAGTGAATTACGAAATCGCTTCGGAGCCCTATGCAGCTACATAGCAGATTTGGCCTGAAAGGTCAATTTTTTAGTTTGGTTGAATTAGGACCCCAATTCATGGTCAATAATAGCGCTATATAATATTATTTAGATGGGAAAAGGTTCAAAAAAATTAGAGCTTGTTAGAGCGAAATATGAGTGAATTACGAGATGGCTTCGGAGCCCTAGGCAGCTGCTTAGGAGATGTGGCCTGAAAGGGCAATTTTTTAGTTTGGTTGAATAAGGACCCCAATTCATGGTAAATAATTGCCCTATATAATATTATTTACATGGGAAAAGGTTCAAAAAAATTAGAGCTTGTTAGAGAGTAAAATGAGTGAATAACGAAATCGCTTCGGAGCCCTAGGCAGCAACACTGCAGATTTGGCCTGAAAGGTCAATTTTTTTGTTTGGTTGAATTAGGACCCCAATTCATGGTCAATAATAGCCCCATATAATATTATTGAGATGGGAAAAGGTTCAAAAAAATTAGAGCTTGTTAGAGAGAAATATGAGTGAATTACGAGATCGCTTCGGAGCCCTAGGTAGCTGCCTAGGAGATTCGGCCAGAAAGGTCAATTTTTTAGTTTGGTTGAATTAGGACCCCAATTCATGGTAAATAATAGCCCTATATAATATTATTTAGATGGGAAAAGGTTCAAAAAAATTAGAGCTTGTTAGAGAGAAATATGAGTGAATAACGAGATCGCTTCGGAGCCCTAGGCAGCTGCCTAGGAGATTTGGCCTGAAAGGTCAATTTTTTTGTTTGGTTGAATTAGGACCCCAATTCATGGTAAATAATAGCCCTATATAATATTATTTAGATGGGAAAAGGTTCAAAAAAATTAGAGCTTGTTAGAGAGAAATATGAGTGAATAACGAGATCGCTTCGGAGCCCTAGGCAGCTGCCTAGGAGATTTGGCCTGAAAGGTCAATTTTTTTGTTTGGTTGAATTAGGACCCCAATTCATGGTCAATAATAGCCCTTTATAATATTATTTAGATGGGAAAAGGTTCAAAAAAATTAGAGCTTGTTAGGGAGAAATATGAGTGAATTACGAGATCGCTTCGGAGCCCTAGCTAGCAGCCAAGGAGATTTGGCCAGAAAGGTCAATTTTTTTGTTTGGTTGAATTCGGAACCCAATTCATGGTCAATAATAGCCCTATATAATATTATTGAGATGGGAAAAGGTTCAAAAAAATTAGAGCTTTTTAGAGAGACATATGAGTGAATTACGAGATCTCTACGGAGCCCTAGGCAGCTGCCTAGGAGATTTGGCCTGAAAGGACAATTTTTTTGTTTGGTTGAATTAGGACCCCAATACATGGTCAATAATAGCCCTTTATAATATTATTTAGATGGGAAAAGGTTCAAAAAAATTAGAGCTTGTTAGGGAGAAATATGAGTGAATTACGAGATCGCTTCGGAGCCCTAGCTAGCAGCCAAGGAGATTTGGCCAGAAAGGTCAATTTTTTTGTTTGGTTGAATTAGGACCCCAATTCATGGTCAATAATAGCCCCATATAATATTATTGAGATGGGAAAAGGTTCAAAAAAATTAGAGCTTGTTAGAGAGTAATATGAGTGAATTACGAGATCGCTTCGGAGCCCTAGGCAGCTACATAGCAGATTTGGCCTGAAAGGTCAATTTTTTTGTTTGGTTGAATTAGGACCCCAATTCATGGTCAATAATAGCCCCATATAATATTATTGAGATGGGAAAAGGTTCAAAAAAATTAGAGCTTGTTAGAGAGAAATATGAGTGAATAACGAGATCGCTTCGGAGCCCTAGGCAGCTGCCTAGGAGATTTGGCCTGAAAGGTCAATTTTTTTGTTTGGTTGAATTAGGACCCCAATTCATGGTCAATAATAGCCCTTTATAATATTATTTAGATGGGAAAAGGTTCAAAAAAATTAGAGCTTGTTAGGGAGAAATATGAGTGAATTACGAGATCGCTTCGGAGCCCTAGCTAGCAGCCAAGGAGATTTGGCCAGAAAGGTCAATTTTTTTGTTTGGTTGAATTAGGACCCCAATTCATGGTCAATAATAGCCCCATATAATATTATTGAGATGGGAAAAGGTTCAAAAAAATTAGAGCTTGTTAGAGAGTAATATGAGTGAATTACGAGATCGCTTCGGAGCCCTAGGCAGCTGCCTAGGAGATTTGGCCTGAAAGGTCAATTTTTTAGTTTGGTTGAATTAGGACCCCAATTCATGGTAAATAATAGCCCCATATAATATTATTGAGATGGGAAAAGGTTCAAAAAAATTAGAGCTTGTTAGAGAGAAATATGAGTGAATTACGAGATCGCTTCGGAGCCCTAGGCCGCTGCCTAGGAGATTTTGCCTGAAAGGTCAATTTTTTTGTTTTGTTGAATTAGGACCCGAATTCATGGTAAATAATAGCCCAATATAATATTATTTACATGGGAAAAGTTTCAAAAAAATTAGAGCTTGTTAGGGAGAAATATGAGTGAATTACGAGATCGCTTCGGAGCCTAGGTAGCTGCCTAGGAGATTTGGCCAGAAAGGACAATTTTTTTGTTTGGTTGAATTAGGACCCCAATACATGGTCAATAATAGCCCCGTATAATATTATTGAGATGGGAAAAGGTTCAAAAAAATTAGAGCTTGTTAGAGAGTAAAATGAGTGAATTACGAAATCGCTTCGGAGCCCTAGGCAGCTACATAGCAGATTTAGCCTGAAAGGTCAATTTTTTAGTTTGGTTGAATTAGGACCCCAATTCATGGTCAATAATAGCGCTATATAATATTATTTAGATGGGAAAAGGTTCAAAAAAATTAGAGCTTGTTAGAGCGAAATATGAGTGAATTACGAGATGGCTTCGGAGCCCTAGGCAGCTGCTTAGGAGATGTGGCCTGAAAGGGCAATTTTTTAGTTTGGTTGAATAAGGACCCCAATTCATGGTAAATAATAGCCCTATATAATATTATTTACATGGGAAAAGGTTCAAAAAAATTAGAGCTTGTTAGAGAGTAAAATGAGTGAATAACGAAATCGCTTCGGAGCCCTAGGCAGCTACATAGCAGATTTGGCCTGAAAGGTCAATTTTTTTGTTTGGTTGAATTAGGACCCCAATTCATGGTCAATAATAGCCCCATATAATATTATTGAGATGGGAAAAGGTTCAAAAAAATTAGAGCTTGTTAGAGAGAAATATGAGTGAATTACGAGATCGCTTCGGAGCCCTAGGCAGCTGCCTAGGAGATTCGGCCAGAAAGGTCAATTTTTTAGTTTGGTTGAATTAGGACCCCAATTCATGGTAAATAATAGCCCTATATAATATTATTTAGATGGGAAAAGGTTCAAAAAAATTAGAGCTTGTTAGAGAGAAATATGAGTGAATAACGAGATCGCTTCGGAGCCCTAGGCAGCTGCCTAGGAGATTTGGCCTGAAAGGTCAATTTTTTTGTTTGGTTGAATTAGGACCCCAATTCATGGTCAATAATAGCCCTTTATAATATTATTTAGATGGGAAAAGGTTCAAAAAAATTAGAGCTTGTTAGGGAGAAATATGAGTGAATTACGAGATCGCTTCGGAGCCCTAGCTAGCAGCCAAGGAGATTTGGCCAGAAAGGTCAATTTTTTTGTTTGGTTGAATTAGGAACCCAATTCATGGTCAATAATAGCCCTATATAATATTATTGAGATGGGAAAAGGTTCAAAAAAATTAGAGCTTTTTAGAGAGACATATGAGTGAATTACGAGATCTCTACGGAGCCCTAGGCAGCTGCCTAGGAGATTTGGCCTGAAAGGTCAATTTTTTTGTTTGGTTGAATTAGGACCCCAATTCGTGGTCAATAATAGCCCCATATAATATTATAGAGATGGGAAAAGGTTCAAAAAAATTAGATCTTGTTAGATAGAAATATGAGTGAATTACGAGATCGCTTCGGAGCCCTAGGCAGCTGCCTAGGAGATTTGGCCTGAAAGGTCAATTTTTTGTTTGGTTGAATTAGGAACCCAATTCATGGTCAATAATAGCCCCATATAATATTATTGAGATGGGAAAAGGTTCAAAAAAATTAGATCTTGTTAGATAGAAATATGAGTGAATTACGAGATCGCTTCGGAGCCCTAGGCAGCTGCCTAGGAGATTTGGCCTGAAAGGTCAATTTTTTGTTTGGTTGAATTAGGACCCCAATTCATGGTCAATAATAGCCCCATATAATATTATTGAGATGGGAAAAGGTTCAAAAAAATTAGAGCTTGTTAGAGAGAAATATGAGTGAATAACGAGATCGCTTCGGAGCCCTAGGCAGCTGCCTAGGAGATTTGGCCTGAAAGGTCAATTTTTTTGTTTGGTTGAATTAGGACCCCAATTCATGGTCAATAATAGCCCTTTATAATATTATTTAGATGGGAAAAGGTTCAAAAAAATTAGAGCTTGTTAGGGAGAAATATGAGTGAATTACGAGATCGCTTCGGAGCCCTAGCTAGCAGCCAAGGAGATTTGGCCAGAAAGGTCAATTTTTTTGTTTGGTTGAATTAGGAACCCAATTCATGGTCAATAATAGCCCTATATAATATTATTGAGATGGGAAAAGGTTCAAAAAAATTAGAGCTTTTTAGAGAGACATATGAGTGAATTACGAGATCTCTACGGAGCCCTAGGCAGCTGCCTAGGAGATTTGGCCTGAAAGGACAATTTTTTTGTTTGGTTGAATTAGGACCCCAATACATGGTCAATAATAGCCCTTTATAATATTATTTAGATGGGAAAAGGTTCAAAAAAATTAGAGCTTGTTAGGGAGAAATATGAGTGAATTACGAGATCGCTTCGGAGCCCTAGCTAGCAGCCAAGGAGATTTGGCCAGAAAGGTCAATTTTTTTGTTTGGTTGAATTAGGACCCCAATTCATGGTCAATAATAGCCCCATATAATATTATTGAGATGGGAAAAGGTTCAAAAAAATTAGAGCTTGTTAGAGAGTAATATGAGTGAATTACGAGATAGCTTCGGAGCCCTAGGCAGCTACATAGCAGATTTGGCCTGAAAGGTCAATTTTTTTGTTTGGTTGAATTAGGACCCCAATTCATGGTCAATAATAGCCCCATATAATATTATTTAGATGGGAAAAGGTTCAAAAAAATTAGAGCTTGTTAGAGAGAAATATGAGTGAATAACGAGATCGCTTCGGAGCCCTAGGCAGCTGCCTAGGAGATTTGGCCTGAAAGGTCAATTTTTTTGTTTGGTTGAATTAGGACCCCAATTCATGGTCAATAATAGCCCTTTATAATATTATTTAGATGGGAAAAGGTTCAAAAAAATTAGAGCTTGTTAGGGAGAAATATGAGTGAATTACGAGATCGCTTCGGAGCCCTAGCTAGCAGCCAAGGAGATTTGGCCAGAAAGGTCAATTTTTTTGTTTGGTTGAATTAGGACCCCAATTCATGGTCAATAATAGCCCCATATAATATTATTGAGATGGGAAAAGGTTCAAAAAAATTAGAGCTTGTTAGAGAGTAATATGAGTGAATTACGAGATCGCTTCGGAGCCCTAGGCAGCTGCCTAGGAGATTTGGCCTGAAAGGTCAATTTTTTAGTTTGGTTGAATTAGGACCCCAATTCATGGTAAATAATAGCCCCATATAATATTATTGAGATGGGAAAAGGTTCAAAAAAATTAGAGCTTGTTAGAGAGAAATATGAGTGAATTACGAGATCGCTTCGGAGCCCTAGGCCGCTGCCTAGGAGATTTTGCCTGAAAGGTCAATTTTTTTGTTTTGTTGAATTAGGACCCGAATTCATGGTAAATAATAGCCCAATATAATATTATTTACATGGGAAAAGTTTCAAAAAAATTAGAGCTTGTTAGGGAGAAATATGAGTGAATTACGAGATCGCTTCGGAGCCTAGGTAGCTGCCTAGGAGATTTGGCCAGAAAGGACAATTTTTTTGTTTGGTTGAATTAGGACCCCAATACATGGTCAATAATAGCCCCGTATAATATTATTGAGATGGGAAAAGGTTCAAAAAAATTAGAGCTTGTTAGAGAGTAAAATGAGTGAATTACGAAATCGCTTCGGAGCCCTAGGCAGCTACATAGCAGATTTAGCCTGAAAGGTCAATTTTTTAGTTTGGTTGAATTAGGACCCCAATTCATGGTCAATAATAGCGCTATATAATATTATTTAGATGGGAAAAGGTTCAAAAAAATTAGAGCTTGTTAGAGCGAAATATGAGTGAATTACGAGATGGCTTCGGAGCCCTAGGCAGCTGCTTAGGAGATGTGGCCTGAAAGGGCAATTTTTTAGTTTGGTTGAATAAGGACCCCAATTCATGGTAAATAATAGCCCTATATAATATTATTTACATGGGAAAAGGTTCAAAAAAATTAGAGCTTGTTAGAGAGTAAAATGAGTGAATAACGAAATCGCTTCGGAGCCCTAGGCAGCTACATAGCAGATTTGGCCTGAAAGGTCAATTTTTTTGTTTGGTTGAATTAGGACCCCAATTCATGGTCAATAATAGCCCCATATAATATTATTGAGATGGGAAAAGGTTCAAAAAAATTAGAGCTTGTTAGAGAGAAATATGAGTGAATTACGAGATCGCGTCGGAGCCCTAGGCAGCTGCCTAGGAGATTCGGCCAGAAAGGTCAATTTTTTAGTTTGGTTGAATTAGGACCCCAATTCATGGTAAATAATAGCCCTATATAATATTATTTAGATGGGAAAAGGTTCAAAAAAATTAGAGCTTGTTAGAGAGAAATATGAGTGAATAACGAGATCGCTTCGGAGCCCTAGGCAGCTGCCTAGGAGATTTGGCCTGAAAGGTCAATTTTTTTGTTTGGTTGAATTAGGACCCCAATTCATGGTCAATAATAGCCCTTTATAATATTATTTAGATGGGAAAAGGTTCAAAAAAATTAGAGCTTGTTAGGGAGAAATATGAGTGAATTACGAGATCGCTTCGGAGCCCTAGCTAGCAGCCAAGGAGATTTGGCCAGAAAGGTCAATTTTTTTGTTTGGTTGAATTAGGAACCCAATTCATGGTCAATAATAGCCCTATATAATATTATTGAGATGGGAAAAGGTTCAAAAAAATTAGAGCTTTTTAGAGAGACATATGAGTGAATTACGAGATCTCTACGGAGCCCTAGGCAGCTGCCTAGGAGATTTGGCCTGAAAGGTCAATTTTTTTGTTTGGTTGAATTAGGACCCCAATTCGTGGTCAATAATAGCCCCATATAATATTATAGAGATGGGAAAAGGTTCAAAAAAATTAGATCTTGTTAGATAGAAATATGAGTGAATTACGAGATCGCTTCGGAGCCCTAGGCAGCTGCCTAGGAGATTTGGCCTGAAAGGTCAATTTTTTGTTTGGTTGAATTAGGAACCCAATTCATGGTCAATAATAGCCCCATATAATATTATTGAGATGGGAAAAGGTTCAAAAAAATTAGATCTTGTTAGATAGAAATATGAGTGAATTACGAGATCGCTTCGGAGCCCTAGGCAGCTGCCTAGGAGATTTGGCCTGAAAGGTCAATTTTTTGTTTGGTTGAATTAGGACCCCAATTCATGGTCAATAATAGACCCATATAATATTATTGAGATGGGAAAAGGTTCAAAAAAATTAGAGCTTGTTAGAGAGAAATATGAGTGAATTACGAGATCGCTTCGGAGCCTAGGTAGCTGCCTAGGAGATTTGGCCTGAAAGGTCAATTTTTTTGTTTGGTTGAATTAGGACCCCAATTCGTGGTCAATAATAGCCCCATATAATATTATTGAGATGGGAAAAGGTTCAAAAAAATTAGAGCTTGTTAGAGAGAAATATGAGTGAATTACGAGATGGCTTCGGAGCCCTAGGCAGCTGCCTAGGAGATTTGGCCTGAAAGGTCAATTTTTTTGTTTGGTTGAATTAGGACCCCAATTCATGGTCAATAATAGCGCTATATAATATTATTTAGATGGGAAAAGGTTCAAAAAAATTAGAGCTTGTTAGAGCGAAAGATGAGTGAATTACGAGATGGCTTCGGAGCCCTAGGCAGCTGCTTAGGAGATGTGGCCTGAAAGGGCAATTTTTTAGTTTGGTTGAATAAGGACCCCAATTCATGGTAAATAATAGCCCTATATAATATTATTTACATGGGAAAAGGTTCAAAAAAATTAGAGCTTGTTAGAGAGTAAAATGAGTGAATTACGAAATCGTTTCGGAGCCCTAGGCAGCTACATAGCAGATTTGGCCTGAAAGGTCAATTTTTTTGTTTGGTTGAATTAGGACCCCAATTCATGGTCAATAATAGCCCCATATAATATTATAGAGATGGGAAAAGGTTCAAAAAAATTAGAGCTTGTTAGAGAGAAATATGAGTGAATTACGAGATCGCTTCGGAGCCCTAGGCAGCTGCCTAGGAGATTCGGCCAGAAAGGTCAATTTTTTAGTTTGGTTGAATTAGGACCCCAATTCCTGGTAAATAATAGCCCTATATAATATTATTTAGATGGGAAAAGGTTCAAAAAAATTAGAGCTTGTTAGAGAGAAATATGAGTGAATAACGAGATCGCTTCGGAGCCCTAGGCAGCTACCTAGGAGATTTGGCCTGAAAGGTCAATTTTTTTGTTTGGTTGAATTAGGACCCCAATTCATGGTCAATAATAGCCCTTTATAATATTATTTAGATGGGAAAAGGTTCAAAAAAATTAGAGCTTGTTACGGAGAAATATGAGTGAATTACGAGATCGCTTCGGAGCCCTAGCTAGCAGCCAAGGAGATTTGGCCAGAAAGGTCAATTTTTTTGTTTGGTTGAATTAGGAACCCAATTCATGGTCAATAATAGCCCTATATAATATTATTGACATGGGAAAAGGTTCAAAAAAATTACAGCTTTTTAGAGAGACATATGAGTGAATTACGAGATCTCTACGGAGCCCTAGGCAGCTGCCTAGGAGATTTGGCCTGAAAGGACAATTTTTTTGTTTGGTTGAATTAGGACCCCAATACATGGTCAATAATAGCCCCATATAATATTATTGAGATGGGAAAAGGTTCAAAAAAATTAGAGCTTGTTAGAGAGTAAAATGAGTGAATTACGAAATCGCTTCGGAGCCCTAGGCAGCTACATAGCAGATTTGGCCTGAAAGGGCAATTTTTTAGGTTGGTTGAATAAGGACCCCAATTCATGGTAAATAATAGCCCTATATAATATTATTTACATGGGAAAAGGTTCAAAAAAATTAGAGCTTGTTAGAGAGTAAAATGAGTGAATTACGAAATCGCTTCGGAGCCCTAGGCAGCTACATAGCAGATTTGTCCTGAAAGGTCAATTTTTTTGTTTGGTTGAATTAGGACCCCAATTCATGGTCAATAATAGCCCCATATAATATTATTGAGATGCGAAAAGGTTCAAAAAAATTAGAGCTTGTTAGAGAGAAATATGAGTGAATTACGAGATCGCTTCGGAGCCCTAGGCAGCTACCTAGGAGATTCGGCCAGAAAGGTCAATTTTTTAGTTTGGTTGAATTAGGACCCCAATTCATGGTAAATAATAGCCCTATATAATATTATTTAGATGGGAAAAGGTTCAAAAAAATTAGAGCTTGTTAGAGAGAAATATGAGTGAATAACGAGATCGCCTCGGAGCCCTAGGCAGCTGCCTAGGAGATTTGGCCTGAAAGGTCAATTTTTTTGTTTGGTTGAATTAGGACCCCAATTCATGGTCAATAATTGCCCTTTATAATATTATTTAGATGGGAAAAGGTTCAAAAAAATTAGAGCTTGTTAGGGAGAAATATGAGTGAATTACGAGATCGCTTCGGAGCCCTAGCTAGCTGCCAAGGAGATTTGGCCAGAAAGGTCAATTTTTTTGTTTGGTTGAATTAGGAACCCAATTCATGGTCAATAATAGCCCTATATAATATTATTGAGATGGGAAAAGGTTCAAAAAAATTAGAGCTTTTTAGAGAGACATATGAGTGAATTACGAGATCTCTACGGAGCCCTAGGCAGCTGCCTAGGAGATTTGGCCTGAAAGGTCAATTTTTTTGTTTGGTTGAATTAGGACCCCAATTCGTGGTCAATAATAGCCCCATATAATATTATAGAGATGGGAAAAGGTTCAAAAAAATTAGTTCTTGTTAGATAGAAATATGAGTGAATTACGAGATCGCTTCGGAGCCCTAGGCAGCTGCCTAGGAGATTTGGCCTGAAAGGACAATTTTTTTGTTTGGTTGAATTAGGACCCCAATACATGGTCAATAATAGCCCCATATAATATTATTGAGATGGGAAAAGGTTCAAAAAAATTAGAGCTTGTTAGAGAGTAAAATGAGTGAATTACGAAATCGCTTCGGAGCCCTAGGCAGCTACATAGCAGATTTGGCCTGAAAGGTCAATTTTTTAGTTTGGTTGAATTAGGACCCCAATTCATGGTCAATAATAGCGCTATATAATATTATTTAGATGGGAAAAGGTTCAAAAAAATTAGAGCTTGTTAGAGCGAAATATGAGTGAATTACGAGATGGCTTCGGAGCCCTAGGCAGCTGCTTAGGAGATGTGGCCTGAAAGGGCAATTTTTTAGGTTGGTTGAATAAGGACCCCAATTCATGGTAAATAATAGCCCTATATAATATTATTTACATGGGAAAAGGTTCAAAAAAATTAGAGCTTGTTAGAGAGTAAAATGAGTGAATTACGAAATCGCTTCGGAGCCCTAGGCAGCTACATAGCAGATTTGTCCTGAAAGGTCAATTTTTTTGTTTTGTTGAATTAGGACCCCAATTCATGGTCAATAATAGCCCCATATAATATTATTGAGATGCGAAAAGGTTCAAAAAAATTAGAGCTTGTTAGAGAGAAATATGAGTGAATTACGAGATCGCTTCGGAGCCCTAGGCAGCTACCTAGGAGATTCGGCCAGAAAGGTCAATTTTTTAGTTTGGTTGAATTAGGACCCCAATTCATGGTAAATAATAGCCCTATATAATATTATTTAGATGGGAAAAGGTTCAAAAAAATTAGAGCTTGTTAGAGAGAAATATGAGTGAATAACGAGATCGCCTCGGAGCCCTAGGCAGCTGCCTAGGAGATTTGGCCTGAAAGGTCAATTTTTTTGTTTGGTTGAATTAGGACCCCAATTCATGGTCAATAATTGCCCTTTATAATATTATTTAGATGGGAAAAGGTTCAAAAAAATTAGAGCTTGTTAGGGAGAAATATGAGTGAATTACGAGATCGCTTCGGAGCCCTAGCTAGCTGCCAAGGAGATTTGGCCAGAAAGGTCAATTTTTTTGTTTGGTTGAATTAGGAACCCAATTCATGGTCAATAATAGCCCTATATAATATTATTGAGATGGGAAAAGGTTCAAAAAAATTAGAGCTTTTTAGAGAGACATATGAGTGAATTACGAGATCTCTACGGAGCCCTAGGCAGCTGCCTAGGAGATTTGGCCTGAAAGGTCAATTTTTTTGTTTGGTTGAATTAGGACCCCAATTCGTGGTCAATAATAGCCCCATATAATATTATAGAGATGGGAAAAGGTTCAAAAAAATTAGTTCTTGTTAGATAGAAATATGAGTGAATTACGAGATCGCTTCGGAGCCCTAGGCAGCTGCCTAGGAGATTTGGCCTGAAAGGTCAATTTTTTGTTTGGTTTAATTAGGACCCCAATTCATGGTCAATAATAGCCCCATATAATATTATTGAGATGGGAAAAGGTTCAAAAAAATTAGAGCTTGTTAGGGAGAAATATGAGTGAATTACGAGATGGCTTCGGAGCCCTAGGCAGCTGCCTAGGAGATTTGGCCTGAAAGGTCAATTTTTTTGTTTGGTTTAATTAGGACCCCAATTCATGGTCAATAATAGCCCCATATAATATTATTGAGATGGGAAAAGGTTCAAAAAAATTAGAGCTTGTTAGAGAGAAATATGAGTGAATTACGAGATGGCTTCGGAGCCCTAGGCAGCTGCCTAGGAGATTTGGCCTGAAAGGTCAATTTTTTTGTTTGGTTGAATTAGGACCCCAATTCATGGTCAATAATAGCCCTTTATAATATTATTTAGATGGGAAAAGGTTCAAAAAAATTAGAGCTTGTTAGGGAGAAATATGAGTGAATTACGAGATCGCTTCGGAGCCCTAGGTAGCAGCCAAGGAGATTTGGCCAGAATGGTCAATTTTTTTGTTTGGTTGAATTAGGACCCCAATTCATGGTCAATAATAGCCCCATATAATATTATTGAGATGGGAAAAGGTTCAAAAAAATTAGAGCTTGTTAGAGAGTAATATGAGTGAATTGCGAGATCGCTTCGGAGACCTAGGCAGCTGCTTAGGAGATGTGGCCTGAAAGGTCAATTTTTTAGTTTGTTTGAATTAGGACCCTAATTCATGGTAAATAATAGCCCTATATAATATTTTTTAGATGGGAAAAGGTTCAAAAAAATTAGAGCTTGTTAGAGAGAAATATGAGTGAATTACGAGATCGCTTCGGAGCCTAGGTTGCTGCCTAGGAGATTTGGCCTGAAAGGTCAATTTTTTTGTTTGGTTGAATTAGGACCCCAATTCATGGTAAAAAATAGCCCTATATAATATTATTTACATGGGAAAAGGGTCAAAAAAATTAGAGCTTGTTAGGGAGAAATATGAGTGAATAACAAGATCGCTTCGGAGCCCTCGGCAGCTGCCTAGGAGATTTGGCCTGAAAGGTCAATTTTTTTGTTTGGTTGAATTAGGACCCCAATTCATGGTCAATAATAGCCCTTTATAATATTATTTAGATGGGAAAAGTTTCAAAAAAATTAGAGCTTGTTAGGGAGAAATATGAGTGAATTACGAGATCGCTTCGGAGCCCTAGGTAGCAGCCAAGGAGATTTGGCCAGAAAGGTCAATTTTTTTGTTTGGTAGAATTAGGACCCATATTCATGGTCAATAATAGCCCCATATAATATTATTGAGATGGGAAAAGGTTCAAAAAAATTAGAGCTTGTTAGAGAGTAATATGAGTGAATTACGAGATCGCTTCGGAGCCCTAGGCAGCTGCCTAGGAGATTCGGCCAGAAAGGTCAATTTTTTAGTTTGGTTGAATTAGGACCCCAATTCATGGTAAATAATAGCCCTATATAATATTATTTAGATGGGAAAAGGTTAAAAAAAATTAGAGCTTGACAGAGAGAAATATGAGTGAATTACGAGATCGCTTCGGAGCCCTAGGTAGCAGCCAAGGAGATTTGGCCTGAAAGGTCAATTTTTTTGTTTGGTTGAATTAGGACCCCAATTCATGGTAAATAATAGCCCTATATAATATTATTTACATGGGAAAAGGGTCAAAAAAATTAGAGCTTGTTAGGGAGAAATATGAGTGAATTACGAGATCGCTTCGGAGCTTATGTAGATGCCTAGGAGATTTGGCCTGAAAGGTCAATTTTTTTGTTTGGTTGAATTAGGACCCCAATTCGTGGTCAATAATAGCCCCATATAATATTATTGAGATGGGAAAAGGTTCAAAAAAATTAGAGCTTGTTAGAGAGTAAAATGAGTGAATTACGAAATCGCTTCGAAGACCTAGGCAGCTGCATAGCAGATTTGGCCTGAAAGGTCAATTTTTTAGTTTAGTTGAATTAGGACCCCAATTCAGGGTCAATAATAGCGCTATATAATATTATTTAGATGGGAAAAGGTTCAAAAAAATTAGAGCATGTTAGAGAGAAATATGATTGAATTACGAGATGGCTTCGGAGCCCTAGGCAGCTGCTTAGGAGATGTGGCCTGAAAGGTCAATTTTTTAGTTTGGTTGAATTAGGACCCCAATTCATGGTAAATAACAGCCCTATATAATATTATTTACATGGGAAAAGGTTAAAAAAAAATTAGAGCTTGTTAGGGAGAAATATGAGTGAATTACGAGATCGCTTCGGAGCCTAGGTAGCTGCCTAGGAGATTTGGCCTGAAAGGACAATTTTTTTGTTTGGTTGAATTAGGACCCCAATTCATGGTCAATAATAGCCCCATATAATATTATTGAGATGGGAAAAGGTTCAAAAAAATTAGAGCTTGTTAGAGAGAAATATGAGTGAATAACGAGATCGCTTCGGAACCCTAGGCAGCTGCCTAGGAGATTTGGCCTGAAAGGTCAATTTTTTTGTTTGGTTGAATTAGGACCCCAATTCATGGTCAATAATAGCCCATTATAATATTATTTAGATGGGAAAAGGTTCAAAAATATTAGAGCATGTTAGGGAGAAATATGAGTGAATTACGAGATGGCTTCGGAGCCCTAGGCAGCTGCTTAGGAGATGTGGCCTGAAAGGTCAATTTTTTAGTTTGGTTGAATTAGGACCCCAATTCATGGTAAATAATAGCCCTATATAATATTATTTACGTGGGAAAAGGTTCAAAAAAATTAGAGCTTGTTAGGGAGAAATATGAGTGAATTACGAGATCGCTTCGGAGCCTAGGTAGCTGCCTAGGAGATTTGGCCAGAAAGGTCAATTTTTTTGTTTGGTTGAATTAGGACCCATATTCATGGTCAATAATAGCCCCATATAATATTATTGAGATGGGAAAAGGTTCAAACAAATTAGAGCTTGTTAGAGAGTAATATGTGTGAATTACGAGATCGCTTCGGAGCCCTAGGCAGCTGCCTAGGAGATTCGGCCAGAAACGTCAATTTTTTAGTTTGGTTGAATTAGGACCCCAATTCATGGTAAATAATAGCCCAATATAATATTATTTACATGGGAAAAGTTTCAAAAAAATTAGAGCTTGTTAGGGAGAAATATGAGTGAATTACGAGATCGCTTCGGAGCCTAGGTAGCTGCCTAGGAGATATGGCCTGAAAGGACAATTTTTTTGTTTGGTTGAATTAGGACCCCAATACATGGTCAATAATAGCCCCATATAATATTATTGAGATGGGAAAAGGTTCAAAAAAATTAGAGCTTGTTAGAGAGTAAAATGAGTGAATTACGAAATCGCTTCGGAGCCCTAGGCAGCTACATAGCAGATTTGGCCTGAAAGGTCAATTTTCTAGTTTGGTTGAATTAGGACCCCAATTCATGGTCAATAATAGCGCTATATAATATTATTTAGATGGGAAAAGGCTCAAAAAAATTAGAGCTTGTTAGAGCGAAAGATGAGTGAATTACGAGATGGCTTCGGAGCCCTAGGCAGCTGCTTAGGAGATGTGGCCTGAAAGGGCAATTTTTTAGTTTGGTTGAATAAGGACCCCAATTCATGGTAAATAATAGCCCTATATAATATTATTTACATGGGAAAAGGTTCAAAAAAATTAGAGCTTGTTAGAGAGTAAAATGAGTGAATTACGAAATCGCTTCGGAGCCCTAGGCAGCTACATAGCAGATTTGGCCTGAAAGGTCAATTTTTTTGTTTGGTTGAATTAGGACCCCAATTCATGGTCAATAATAGCCCCATATAATATTATTGAGATGGGAAAAGGTTCAAAAAAATTAGAGCTTGTTAGAGAGAAATATGAGTGAATTACGAGATCGCTTCGGAGCCCTAGGCAACTGCCTAGGAGATTCGGCCAGAAAGGTCAATTTTTTAGTTTGGTTGAATTAGGACCCCAATTCATGGTAAATAATAGCCCTATATAATATTATTTAGATGGGAAAAGGTTCAAAAAAATTAGAGCTTGTTAGAGAGAAATATGAGTGAATAACGAGATCGCTTCGGAGCCCTAGGCAGCTACCTAGGAGATTTGGCCTGAAAGGTCAATTTTTTTGTTTGGTTGAATTAGGACCCCAATTCATGGTCAATAATAGCCCTTTATAATATTATTTAGATGGGAAAAGGTTCAAAAAAATTAGAGCTTGTTACGGAGAAATATGAGTGAATTACGAGATCGCTTCGGAGCCCTAGCTAGCAGCCAAGGAGATTTGGCCAGAAAGGTCAATTTTTTTGTTTGGTTGAATTAGGAACCCAATTCATGGTCAATAATAGCCCTATATAATATTATTGAGATGGGATAAGGTTCAAAAAAATTACAGCTTTTTAGAGAGACATATGAGTGAATTACGAGATCTCTACGGAGCCCTAGGCAGCTGCCTAGGAGATTTGGCCTGAAAGGACAATTTTTTTGTTTGGTTGAATTAGGACCCCAATACATGGTCAATAATAGCCCCATATAATATTATTGAGATGGGAAAAGGTTCAAAAAAATTAGAGCTTGTTAGAGAGTAAAATGAGTGAATTACGAAATCGCTTCGGAGCCCTAGGCAGCTACATAGCAGATTTGGCCTGAAAGGTCAATTTTTTAGTTTGGTTGAATTAGGACCCCAATTCATGGTCAATAATAGCGCTATATAATATTATTTAGATGGGAAAAGGTTCAAAAAAATTAGAGCTTGTTAGAGCGAAATATGAGTGAATTACGAGATGGCTTCGGAGCCCTAGGCAGCTGCTTAGGAGATGTGGCCTGAAAGGGCAATTTTTTAGGTTGGTTGAATAAGGACCCCAATTCATGGTAAATAATAGCCCTATATAATATTATTTACATGGGAAAAGGTTCAAAAAAATTAGAGCTTGTTAGAGAGTAAAATGAGTGAATTACGAAATCGCTTCGGAGCCCTAGGCAGCTACATAGCAGATTTGTCCTGAAAGGTCAATTTTTTTGTTTGGTTGAATTAGGACCCCAATTCATGGTCAATAATAGCCCCATATAATATTATTGAGATGCGAAAAGGTTCAAAAAAATTAGAGCTTGTTAGAGAGAAATATGAGTGAATTACGAGATCGCTTCGGAGCCCTAGGCAGCTACCTAGGAGATTCGGCCAGAAAGGTCAATTTTTTAGTTTGGTTGAATTAGGACCCCAATTCATGGTAAATAATAGCCCTATATAATATTATTTAGATGGGAAAAGGTTCAAAAAAATTAGAGCTTGTTAGAGAGAAATATGAGTGAATAACGAGATCGCCTCGGAGCCCTAGGCAGCTGCCTAGGAGATTTGGCCTGAAAGGTCAATTTTTTTGTTTGGTTGAATTAGGACCCCAATTCATGGTCAATAATTGCCCTTTATAATATTATTTAGATGGGAAAAGGTTCAAAAAAATTAGAGCTTGTTAGGGAGAAATATGAGTGAATTACGAGATCGCTTCGGAGCCCTAGCTAGCTGCCAAGGAGATTTGGCCAGAAAGGTCAATTTTTTTGTTTGGTTGAATTAGGAACCCAATTCATGGTCAATAATAGCCCTATATAATATTATTGAGATGGGAAAAGGTTCAAAAAAATTAGAGCTTTTTAGAGAGACATATGAGTGAATTACGAGATCTCTACGGAGCCCTAGGCAGCTGCCTAGGAGATTTGGCCTGAAAGGTCCATTTTTTTGTTTGGTTGAATTAGGACCCCAATTCGTGGTCAATAATAGCCCCATATAATATTATAGAGATGGGAAAAGGTTCAAAAAAATTAGATCTTGTTAGATAGAAATATGAGTGAATTACGAGATCGCTTCGGAGCCCTAGGCAGCTGCCTAGGAGATTTGGCCTGAAAGGTCAATTTTTTGTTTGGATGAATTAGGACCCCAATTCATGGTCAATAATAGCCCCATATAATATTATTGAGATGGGAAAAGGTTCAAAAAAATTAGAGCTTGTTAGGGAGAAATATGAGTGAATTACGAGATGGCTTCGGAGCCCTAGGCAGCTGCCTAGGAGATTTGGCCTGAAAGGTCAATTTTTTTGTTTGGTTGAATTAGGACCCCAATTCATGGTCAATAATAGCCCCATATAATATTATTGAGATGGGAAAAGGTTCAAAAAAATTAGAGCTTGTTAGAGAGAAATATGAGTGAATTACGAGATGGCTTCGGAGCCCTAGGCAGCTGCCTAGGAGATTTGGCCTGAAAGGTCAATTTTTTTGTTTGGTTGAATTAGGACCCCAATTCATGGTCAATAATAGCGCTATATAATATTATTTAGATGGGAAAAGGTTCAAAAAAATTAGAGCTTGTTAGAGCGAAAGATGAGTGAATTACGAGATGGCTTCGGAGCCCTAGGCAGCTGCTTAGGAGATGTGGCCTGAAAGGGCAATTTTTTAGTTTGGTTGAATAAGGACCCCAATTCATGGTAAATAATAGCCCTATATAATATTATTTACATGGGAAAAGGTTCAAAAAAATTAGAGCTTGTTAGAGAGTAAAATGAGTGAATTACGAAATCGCTTCGGAGCCCTAGGCAGCTACATTGCAGATTTGGCCTGAAAGGTCAATTTTTTTGTTTGGTTGAATTAGGACCCCAATTCATGGTCAATAATAGCCCCATATAATATTATTGAGATGGGAAAAGGTTCAAAAAAATTAGAGCTTGTTAGAGAGAAATATGAGTGAATTACGAGATCGCTTCGGAGCCCTAGGCAGCTGCCTAGGAGATTCGGCCAGAAAGGTCAATTTTTTAGTTTGGTTGAATTAGGACCCCAATTCATGGTAAATAATAGCCCTATATAATATTATTTAGATGGGAAAAGGTTCAAAAAAATTAGAGCTTGTTAAAGAGAAATATGAGTGAATAACGAGATCGCTTCGGAGCCCTAGGCAGCTACCTAGGAGATTTGGCCTGAAAGGTCAATTTTTTTGTTTGGTTGAATTAGGACCCCAATTCATGGTCAATAATAGCCCTTTATAATATTATTTAGATGGGAAAAGGTTCAAAAAAATTAGAGCTTGTTACGGAGAAATATGAGTGAATTACGAGATCGCTTCGGAGCCCTAGCTAGCAGCCAAGGAGATTTGGCCAGAAAGGTCAATTTTTTTGTTTGGTTGAATTAGGAACCCAATTCATGGTCAATAATTGCCCTATATAATAATATTGAGATGGGAAAAGGTTCAAAAAAATTACAGCTTTTTAGAGAGACATATGAGTGAATTACGAGATCTCTACGGAGCCCTAGGCAGCTGCCTAGGAGATTTGGCCTGAAAGGACAATTTTTTTGTTTGGTTGAATTAGGACCCCAATACATGGTCAATAATAGCCCCATATAATATTATTGAGATGGGAAAAGGTTCAAAAAAATTAGAGCTTTTTAGAGAGACATATGAGTGAATTACGAGATCTCTTCGGAGCCCTAGGCAGCTACATAGCAGATTTGGCCTGAAAGGTCAATTTTTTAGTTTGGTTGAATTAGGACCCCAATTCATGGTCAATAATAGCGCTATATAATATTATTTAGATGGGAAAAGGTTCATAAAAATTAGAGCTTGTTAGAGCGAAATATGAGTGAATTACGAGATGGCTTCGGAGCCCTAGGCAGCTGCTTAGGAGATGTGGCCTGAAAGGGCAATTTTTTAGGTTGGTTGAATAAGGACCCCAATTCATGGTAAATAATAGCCCTATATAATATTATTTACATGGGAAAAGGTTCAAAAAAATTAGAGCTTGTTAGAGAGTAAAATGAGTGAATTACGAAATCACTTCGGAGCCCTAGGCAGCTACATAGCAGATTTGTCCTGAAAGGTCAATTTTTTTGTTTGGTTGAATTAGGACCCCAATTCATGGTCAATAATAGCCCTATATAATATTATTTAGATGGGAAAAGGTTCAAAAAAATTAGAGCTTGTTAGAGAGAAATATGAGTGAATAACGAGATCGCCTCGGAGCCCTAGGCAGCTGCCTAGGAGATTTGGCCTGAAAGGTCAATTTTTTTGTTTGGTTGAATTAGGACCCCAATTCATGGTCAATAATTGCCCTTTATAATATTATTTAGATGGGAAAAGGTTCAAAAAAATTAGAGCTTGTTAGGGAGAAATATGAGTGAATTACGAGATCGCTTCGGAGCCCTAGCTAGCTGCCAAGGAGATTTGGCCAGAAAGGTCAATTTTTTTGTTTGGTTGAATTAGGAACCCAATTCATGGTCAATAATAGCCCTATATAATATTATTGAGATGGGAAAAGGTTCAAAAAAATTAGAGCTTTTTAGAGAGACATATGAGTGAATTACGAGATCTCTACGGAGCCCTAGGCAGCTGCCTAGGAGATTTGGCCTGAAAGGTCAATTTTTTTGTTTGGTTGAATTAGGACCCCAATTCGTGGTCAATAATAGCCCCATATAATATTATAGAGATGGGAAAAGGTTCAAAAAAATTAGATCTTGTTAGATAGAAATATGAGTGAATTACGAGATCGCTTCGGAGCCCTAGGCAGCTGCCTAGGAGATTTGGCCTGAAAGGTCAATTTTTTGTTTGGTTTAATTAGGACCCCAATTCATGGTCAATAATAGCCCCATATAATATTATTGAGATGGGAAAAGGTTCAAAAAAATTAGAGCTTGTTAGAGAGAAATATGAGTGAATTACGAGATCGCTTCGGAGCCCTAGGCAGCTGCCTAGGAGATTCGGCCAGAAAGGTCAATTTTTTAGTTTGGTTGAATTAGGACCCCAATTCATGGTAAATAATAGCCCTATATAATATTATTTAGATGGGAAAAGGTTCAAAAAAATTAGAGCTTGTTAAAGAGAAATATGAGTGAATAACGAGATCGCTTCGGAGCCCTAGGCAGCTACCTAGGAGATTTGGCCTGAAAGGTCAATTTTTTTGTTTGGTTGAATTAGGACCCCAATTCATGGTCAATAATAGCCCTTTATAATATTATTTAGATGGGAAAAGGTTCAAAAAAATTAGAGCTTGTTACGGAGAAATATGAGTGAATTACGAGATCGCTTCGGAGCCCTAGCTAGCAGCCAAGGAGATTTGGCCAGAAAGGTCAATTTTTTTGTTTGGTTGAATTAGGAACCCAATTCATGGTCAATAATTGCCCTATATAATAATATTGAGATGGGAAAAGGTTCAAAAAAATTACAGCTTTTTAGAGAGACATATGAGTGAATTACGAGATCTCTACGGAGCCCTAGGCAGCTGCCTAGGAGATTTGGCCTGAAAGGACAATTTTTTTGTTTGGTTGAATTAGGACCCCAATACATGGTCAATAATAGCCCCATATAATATTATTGAGATGGGAAAAGGTTCAAAAAAATTAGAGCTTTTTAGAGAGACATATGAGTGAATTACGAGATCTCTTCGGAGCCCTAGGCAGCTACATAGCAGATTTGGCCTGAAAGGTCAATTTTTTAGTTTGGTTGAATTAGGACCCCAATTCATGGTCAATAATAGCGCTATATAATATTATTTAGATGGGAAAAGGTTCATAAAAATTAGAGCTTGTTAGAGCGAAATATGAGTGAATTACGAGATGGCTTCGGAGCCCTAGGCAGCTGCTTAGGAGATGTGGCCTGAAAGGGCAATTTTTTAGGTTGGTTGAATAAGGACCCCAATTCATGGTAAATAATAGCCCTATATAATATTATTTACATGGGAAAAGGTTCAAAAAAATTAGAGCTTGTTAGAGAGTAAAATGAGTGAATTACGAAATCACTTCGGAGCCCTAGGCAGCTACATAGCAGATTTGTCCTGAAAGGTCAATTTTTTTGTTTGGTTGAATTAGGACCCCAATTCATGGTCAATAATAGCCCTATATAATATTATTTAGATGGGAAAAGGTTCAAAAAAATTAGAGCTTGTTAGAGAGAAATATGAGTGAATAACGAGATCGCCTCGGAGCCCTAGGCAGCTGCCTAGGAGATTTGGCCTGAAAGGTCAATTTTTTTGTTTGGTTGAATTAGGACCCCAATTCATGGTCAATAATTGCCCTTTATAATATTATTTAGATGGGAAAAGGTTCAAAAAAATTAGAGCTTGTTAGGGAGAAATATGAGTGAATTACGAGATCGCTTCGGAGCCCTAGCTAGCTGCCAAGGAGATTTGGCCAGAAAGGTCAATTTTTTTGTTTGGTTGAATTAGGAACCCAATTCATGGTCAATAATAGCCCTATATAATATTATTGAGATGGGAAAAGGTTCAAAAAAATTAGAGCTTTTTAGAGAGACATATGAGTGAATTACGAGATCTCTACGGAGCCCTAGGCAGCTGCCTAGGAGATTTGGCCTGAAAGGTCAATTTTTTTGTTTGGTTGAATTAGGACCCCAATTCGTGGTCAATAATAGCCCCATATAATATTATAGAGATGGGAAAAGGTTCAAAAAAATTAGATCTTGTTAGATAGAAATATGAGTGAATTACGAGATCGCTTCGGAGCCCTAGGCAGCTGCCTAGGAGATTTGGCCTGAAAGGTCAATTTTTTGTTTGGTTTAATTAGGACCCCAATTCATGGTCAATAATAGCCCCATATAATATTATTGAGATGGGAAAAGGTTCAAAAAAATTAGAGCTTGTTAGGGAGAAATATGAGTGAATTACGAGATGGCTTCGGAGCCCTAGGCAGCTGCCTAGGAGATTTGGCCTGAAAGGTCAATTTTTTTGTTTGGTTTAATTAGGACCCCAATTCATGGTCAATAATAGCCCCATATAATATTATTGAGATGGGAAAAGGTTCAAAAAAATTAGAGCTTGTTAGAGAGAAATATGAGTGAATTACGAGATGGCTTCGGAGCCCTAGGCAGCTGCCTAGGAGATTTGGCCTGAAAGGTCAATTTTTTTGTTTGGTTGAATTAGGACCCCAATTCATGGTCAATAATAGCCCTTTATAATATTATTTAGATGGGAAAAGGTTCAAAAAAATTAGAGCTTGTTAGGGAGAAATATGAGTGAATTACGAGATCGCTTCGGAGCCCTAGGTAGCAGCCAAGGAGATTTGGCCAGAATGGTCAATTTTTTTGTTTGGTTGAATTAGGACCCCAATTCATGGTCAATAATAGCCCCATATAATATTATTGAGATGGGAAAAGGTTCAAAAAAATTAGAGCTTGTTAGAGAGAAATATGAGTGAATTACGAGATGGCTTCGGAGCCCTAGGCAGCTGCCTAGGAGATTTGGCCTGAAAGGTCAATTTTTTTGTTTGGTTGAATTAGGACCCCAATTCATGGTCAATAATAGCGCTATATAATATTATTTAGATGGGAAAGGGTTCAAAAAAATTAGAGCTTGTTAGAGCGAAAGATGAGTGAATTACGAGATGGCTTCGGAGCCCTAGGCAGCTGCTTAGGAGATGTGGCCTGAAAGGGCAATTTTTTAGTTTGGTTGAATAAGGACCCCAATTCATGGTAAAAAATAGCCCTATATAATATTATTTACATGGGAAAAGGTTCAAAAAAATTAGAGCTTGTTAGAGAGTAAAATGAGTGAATTACGAAATCGCTTCGGAGCCCTAGGCAGCTACATTGCAGATTTGGCCTGAAAGGTCAATTTTTTTGTTTGGTTGAATTAGGACCCCAATTCATGGTAAATAATAGCCCCATATAATATTATTGAGATGGGAAAAGGTTCAAAAAAATTAGAGCTTGTTAGAGAGAAATATGAGTGAATTACGAGATCGCTTCGGAGCCCTAGGCAGCTGCCTAGGAGATTCGGCCAGAAAGGTCAATTTTTTAGTTTGGTTGAATTAGGACCCCAATTCATGGTAAATAATAGCCCTATATAATATTATTTAGATGGGAAAAGGTTCAAAAAAATTAGAGCTTGTTAGAGAGAAATATGAGTGAATAACGAGATCGCTTCGGAGCCCTAGGCAGCTACCTAGGAGATTTGGCCTGAAAGGTCAATTTTTTTGTTTGGTTGAATTAGGACCCCAATTCATGGTCAATAATAGCCCTTTATAATATTATTTAGATGGGAAAAGGTTCAAAAAAATTAGAGCTTGTTACGGAGAAATATGAGTGAATTACGAGATCGCTTCGGAGCCCTAGCTAGCAGCCAAGGAGATTTGGCCAGAAAGGTCAATTTTTTTGTTTGGTTGAATTAGGAACCCAATTCATGGTCAATAATAGCCCTATATAATATTATTGAGATGGGAAAAGGTTCAAAAAAATTACAGCTTTTTAGAGAGACATATGAGTGAATTACGAGATCTCTACGGAGCCCTAGGCAGCTGCCTAGGAGATTTGGCCTGAAAGGACAATTTTTTTGTTTGGTTGAATTAGGACCCCAATACATGGTCAATAATAGCCCCATATAATATTATTGAGATGGGAAAAGGTTCAAAAAAATTAGAGCTTGTTAGAGAGTAAAATGAGTGAATTACGAAATCGCTTCGGAGCCCTAGGCAGCTACATAGCAGATTTGGCCTGAAAGGTCAATTTTTTAGTTTGGTTGAATTAGGACCCCAATTCATGGTCAATAATAGCGCTATATAATATTATTTAGATGGGAAAAGGTTCAAAAAAATTAGAGCTTGTTAGAGCGAAATATGAGTGAATTACGAGATGGCTTCGGAGCCCAAGGCAGCTGCTTAGGAGATGTGGCCTGAAAGGGCAATTTTTTAGGTTGGTTGAATAAGGACCCCAATTCATGGTAAATAATAGCCCTATATAATATTATTTACATGGGAAAAGGTTCAAAAAAATTAGAGCTTGTTAGAGAGTAAAATGAGTGAATTACGAAATCGCTTCGGAGCCCTAGGCACCTACATAGCAGATTTGTCCTGAAAGGTCAATTTTTTTGTTTGGTTGAATTAGGACCCCAATTCATGGTCAATAATAGCCCCATATAATATTATTGAGATGCGAAAAGGTTCAAAAAAATTAGAGCTTGTTAGAGAGAAATATGAGTGAATTACGAGATCGCTTCGGAGCCCTAGGCAGCTACCTAGGAGATTCGGCCAGAAAGGTCAATTTTTTAGTTTGGTTGAATTAGGACCCCAATTCATGGTAAATAATAGCCCTATATAATATTATTTAGATGGGAAAAGGTTCAAAAAAATTAGAGCTTGTTAGAGAGAAATATGAGTGAATAACGAGATCGCCTCGGAGCCCTAAGCAGCTGCCTAGGAGATTTGGCCTGAAAGGTCAATTTTTTTGTTTGGTTGAATTAGGACCCCAATTCATGGTCAATAATTGCCCTTTATAATATTATTTAGATGGGAAAAGGTTCAAAAAAATTAGAGCTTGTTAGGGAGAAATATGAGTGAATTACGAGATCGCTTCGGAGCCCTAGCTAGCTGCCAAGGAGATTTGGCCAGAAAGGTCAATTTTTTTGTTTGGTTGAATTAGGAACCCAATTCATGGTCAATAATAGCCCTATATAATATTATTGAGATGGGAAAAGGTTCAAAAAAATTAGAGCTTTTTAGAGAGACATATGAGTGAATTACGAGATCTCTACGGAGCCCTAGGCAGCTGCCTAGGAGATTTGGCCTGAAAGGTCAATTTTTTTGTTTGGTTGAATTAGGACCCCAATTCGTGGTCAATAATAGCCCCATATAATATTATAGAGATGGGAAAAGGTTCAAAAAAATTAGATCTTGTTAGATAGAAATATGAGTGAATTACGAGATCGCTTCGGAGCCCTAGGCAGCTGCCTAGGAGATTTGGCCTGAAAGGTCAATTTTTTGTTTGGTTTAATTAGGACCCCAATTCATGGTCAATAATAGCCCCATATAATATTATTGAGATGGGAAAAGGTTCAAAAAAATTAGAGCTTGTTAGGGAGAAATATGAGTGAATTACGAGATGGCTTCGGAGCCCTAGGCAGCTGCCTAGGAGATTTGGCCTGAAAGGTCAATTTTTTTGTTTGGTTTAATTAGGACCCCAATTCATGGTCAATAATAGCCCCATATAATATTATTGAGATGGGAAAAGGTTCAAAAAAATTAGAGCTTGTTAGAGAGAAATATGAGTGAATTACGAGATGGCTTCGGAGCCCTAGGCAGCTGCCTAGGAGATTTGGCCTGAAAGGTCAATTTTTTTGTTTGGTTGAATTAGGACCCCAATTCATGGTCAATAATAGCCCTTTATAATATTATTTAGATGGGAAAAGGTTCAAAAAAATTAGATCTTGTTAGGGAGAAATATGAGTGAATTACGAGATCGCTTCGGAGCCCTAGGTAGCAGCCAAGGAGATTTGGCCAGAATGGTCAATTTTTTTGTTTGGTTGAATTAGGACCCCAATTCATGGTCAATAATAGCCCCATATAATATTATTGAGATGGGAAAAGGTTCAAAAAAATTAGAGCTTGTTAGAGAGAAATATGAGTGAATTACGAGATGGCTTCGGAGCCCTAGGCAGCTGCCTAGGAGATTTGCCCTGAAAGGTCAATTTTTTTGTTTGGTTGAATTAGGACCCCAATTCATGGTCAATAATAGCGCTATATAATATTATTTAGATGGGAAAAGGTTCAAAAAAATTAGAGCTTGTTAGAGCGAAAGATGAGTGAATTACGAGATGGCTTCGGAGCCCTAGGCAGCTGCTTAGGAGATGTGGCCTGAAAGGACAATTTTTTAGTTTGGTTGAATAAGGACCCCAATTCATGGTAAATAATAGCCCTATATAATATTATTTACATGGGAAAAGGTTCAAAAAAATTAGAGCTTGTTAGAGAGTAAAATGAGTGAATTACGAAATCGCTTCGGAGCCCTAGGCAGCTACATTGCAGATTTGGCCTGAAAGGTCAATTTTTTTGTTTGGTTGAATTAGGACCCCAATTCATGGTAAATAATAGCCCCATATAATATTATTGAGATGGGAAAAGGTTCAAAAAAATTAGAGCTTGTTAGAGAGAAATATGAGTGAATTACGAGATCGCTTCGGAGCCCTAGGCAGCTGCCTAGGAGATTCGGCCAGAAAGGTCAATTTTTTAGTTTGGTTGAATTAGGACCCCAATTCATGGTAAATAATAGCCCTATATAATATTATTTAGATGGGAAAAGGTTCAAAAAAATTAGAGCTTGTTAGAGAGAAATATGAGTGAATAACGAGATCGCTTCGGAGCCCTAGGCAGCTACCTAGGAGATTTGGCCTGAAAGGTCAATTTTTTTGTTTGGTTGAATTAGGACCCCAATTCATGGTCAATAATAGCCCTTTATAATATTATTTAGTTGGGAAAAGGTTCAAAAAAATTAGAGCTTGTTACGGAGAAATATGAGTGAATTACGAGATCGCTTCGGAGCCCTAGCTAGCAGCCAAGGAGATTCGGCCAGAAAGGTCAATTTTTTTGTTTGGTTGAATTAGGAACCCAATTCATGGTAAATAATAGCCCTATATAATATTATTTAGATGGGAAAAGGTTCAAAAAAATTAGAGCTTGTTAGAGAGAAATATGAGTGAATAACGAGATCGCTTCGGAGCCCTAGGCAGCTACCTAGGAGATTTGGCCTGAAAGGTCAATTTTTTTGTTTGGTTGAATTAGGACCCCAATTCATGGTCAATAATAGCCCTTTATAATATTATTTAGATGGGAAAAGGTTCAAAAAAATTAGAGCTTGTTACGGAGAAATATGAGTGAATTACGAGATCGCTTCGGAGCCCTAGCTAGCAGCCAAGGAGATTTGGCCAGAAAGGTCAATTTTTTTGTTTGGTTGAATTAGGAACCCAATTCATGGTCAATAATAGCCCTATATAATATTATTGAGATGGGAAAAGGTTCAAAAAAATTACAGCTTTTTAGAGAGACATATGAGTGAATTACGAGATCTCTACGGAGCCCTAGGCAGCTGCCTAGGAGATTTGGCCTGAAAGGACAATTTTTTTGTTTGGTTGAATTAGGACCCCAATACATGGTCAATAATAGCCCCATATAATATTATTGAGATGGGAAAAGGTTCAAAAAAATTAGAGCTTGTTAGAGAGTAAAATGAGTGAATTACGAAATCGCTTCGGAGCCCTAGGCAGCTACATAGCAGATTTGGCCTGAAAGGTCAATTTTTTAGTTTGGTTGAATTAGGACCCCAATTCATGGTCAATAATAGCGCTATATAATATTATTTAGATGGGAAAAGGTTCAAAAAAATTAGAGCTTGTTAGAGCGAAATATGAGTGAATTACGAGATGGCTTCGGAGCCCAAGGCAGCTGCTTAGGAGATGTGGCCTGAAAGGGCAATTTTTTAGGTTGGTTGAATAAGGACCCCAATTCATGGTAAATAATAGCCCTATATAATATTATTTACATGGGAAAAGGTTCAAAAAAATTAGAGCTTGTTAGAGAGTAAAATGAGTGAATTACGAAATCGCTTCGGAGCCCTAGGCAGCTACATAGCAGATTTGTCCTGAAAGGTCAATTTTTTTGTTTGGTTGAATTAGGACCCCAATTCATGGTCAATAATAGCCCCATATAATATTATTGAGATGCGAAAAGGTTCAAAAAAATTAGAGCTTGTTAGAGAGAAATATGAGTGAATTACGAGATCGCTTCGGAGCCCTAGGCAGCTACCTAGGAGATTCGGCCAGAAAGGTCAATTTTTTAGTTTGGTTGAATTAGGACCCCAATTCATGGTAAATAATAGCCCTATATAATATTATTTAGATGGGAAAAGGTTCAAAAAAATTAGAGCTTGTTAGAGAGAAATATGAGTGAATAACGAGATCGCCTCGGAGCCCTAAGCAGCTGCCTAGGAGATTTGGCCTGAAAGGTCAATTTTTTTGTTTGGTTGAATTAGGACCCCAATTCATGGTCAATAATTGCCCTTTATAATATTATTTAGATGGGAAAAGGTTCAAAAAAATTAGAGCTTGTTAGGGAGAAATATGAGTGAATTACGAGATCGCTTCGGAGCCCTAGCTAGCTGCCAAGGAGATTTGGCCAGAAAGGTCAATTTTTTTGTTTGGTTGAATTAGGAACCCAATTCATGGTCAATAATAGCCCTATATAATATTATTGAGATGGGAAAAGGTTCAAAAAAATTAGAGCTTTTTAGAGAGACATATGAGTGAATTACGAGATCTCTACGGAGCCCTAGGCAGCTGCCTAGGAGATTTGGCCTGAAAGGTCAATTTTTTTGTTTGGTTGAATTAGGACCCCAATTCGTGGTCAATAATAGCCCCATATAATATTATAGAGATGGGAAAAGGTTCAAAAAAATTAGATCTTGTTAGATAGAAATATGAGTGAATTACGAGATCGCTTCGGAGCCCTAGGCAGCTGCCTAGGAGATTTGGCCTGAAAGGTCAATTTTTTGTTTGGTTTAATTAGGACCCCAATTCATGGTCAATAATAGCCCCATATAATATTATTGAGATGGGAAAAGGTTCAAAAAAATTAGAGCTTGTTAGGGAGAAATATGAGTGAATTACGAGATGGCTTCGGAGCCCTAGGCAGCTGCCTAGGAGATTTGGCCTGAAAGGTCAATTTTTTTGTTTGGTTTAATTAGGACCCCAATTCATGGTCAATAATAGCCCCATATAATATTATTGAGATGGGAAAAGGTTCAAAAAAATTAGAGCTTGTTAGAGAGAAATATGAGTGAATTACGAGATGGCTTCGGAGCCCTAGGCAGCTGCCTAGGAGATTTGGCCTGAAAGGTCAATTTTTTTGTTTGGTTGAATTAGGACCCCAATTCATGGTCAATAATAGCCCTTTATAATATTATTTAGATGGGAAAAGGTTCAAAAAAATTAGATCTTGTTAGGGAGAAATATGAGTGAATTACGAGATCGCTTCGGAGCCCTAGGTAGCAGCCAAGGAGATTTGGCCAGAATGGTCAATTTTTTTGTTTGGTTGAATTAGGACCCCAATTCATGGTCAATAATAGCCCCATATAATATTATTGAGATGGGAAAAGGTTCAAAAAAATTAGAGCTTGTTAGAGAGAAATATGAGTGAATTACGAGATGGCTTCGGAGCCCTAGGCAGCTGCCTAGGAGATTTGCCCTGAAAGGTCAATTTTTTTGTTTGGTTGAATTAGGACCCCAATTCATGGTCAATAATAGCGCTATATAATATTATTTAGATGGGAAAAGGTTCAAAAAAATTAGAGCTTGTTAGAGCGAAAGATGAGTGAATTACGAGATGGCTTCGGAGCCCTAGGCAGCTGCTTAGGAGATGTGGCCTGAAAGGACAATTTTTTAGTTTGGTTGAATAAGGACCCCAATTCATGGTAAATAATAGCCCTATATAATATTATTTACATGGGAAAAGGTTCAAAAAAATTAGAGCTTGTTAGAGAGTAAAATGAGTGAATTACGAAATCGCTTCGGAGCCCTAGGCAGCTACATTGCAGATTTGGCCTGAAAGGTCAATTTTTTTGTTTGGTTGAATTAGGACCCCAATTCATGGTAAATAATAGCCCCATATAATATTATTGAGATGGGAAAAGGTTCAAAAAAATTAGAGCTTGTTAGAGAGAAATATGAGTGAATTACGAGATCGCTTCGGAGCCCTAGGCAGCTGCCTAGGAGATTCGGCCAGAAAGGTCAATTTTTTAGTTTGGTTGAATTAGGACCCCAATTCATGGTAAATAATAGCCCTATATAATATTATTTAGATGGGAAAAGGTTCAAAAAAATTAGAGCTTGTTAGAGAGAAATATGAGTGAATAACGAGATCGCTTCGGAGCCCTAGGCAGCTACCTAGGAGATTTGGCCTGAAAGGTCAATTTTTTTGTTTGGTTGAATTAGGACCCCAATTCATGGTCAATAATAGCCCTTTATAATATTATTTAGTTGGGAAAAGGTTCAAAAAAATTAGAGCTTGTTACGGAGAAATATGAGTGAATTACGAGATCGCTTCGGAGCCCTAGCTAGCAGCCAAGGAGATTTGGCCAGAAAGGTCAATTTTTTTGTTTGGTTGAATTAGGAACCCAATTCATGGTCAATAATAGCCCTATATAATATTATTGAGATGGGAAAAGGTTCAAAAAAATTACAGCTTTTTAGAGAGACATATGAGTGAATTACGAGATCTCTACGGAGCCCTAGGTAGCTGCCTAGGAGATTTGGCCTGAAAGGACAATTTTTTTGTTTGGTTGAATTAGGACCCCAATACATGGTCAATAATAGCCCCATATAATATTATTGAGATGGGAAAAGGTTCAAAAAAATTAGAGCTTGTTAGAGAGTAAAATGAGTGAATTACGAAATCGCTTCGGAGCCCTAGGCAGCTACATAGCAGATTTGGCCTGAAAGGTCAATTTTTTAGTTTGGTTGAATTAGGACCCCAATTCATGGTCAATAATAGCGCTATATAATATTATTTAGATGGGAAAAGGTTCAAAAAAATTAGAGCTTGTTAGAGCGAAATATGAGTGAATTACGAGATGGCTTCGGAGCCCTAGGCAGCTGCTTAGGAGATGTGGCCTGAAAGGGCAATTTTTTAGGTTGGTTGAATAAAAACCCCAATTCATGGTAAATAATAGCCCTATATAATATTATTTACATGGGAAAAGGTTCAAAAAAATTAGAGCTTGTTAGAGAGTAAAATGAGTGAATTACGAAATCGCATCGGAGCCCTAGGCAGCTACATAGCAGATTTGTCCTGAAAGGTCAATTTTTTTGTTTGGTTGAATTAGGACCCCAATTCATGGTCAATAATAGCCACATATAATATTATTGAGATGCGAAAAGGTTCAAAAAAATTAGAGCTTGTTAGAGAGAAATATGAGTGAATTACGAGATCGCTTCGGAGCCCTAGGCAGCTATCTAGGAGATTCGGCCAGAAAGGTCAATTTTTTAGTATGGTTGAATTAGGACCCCAATTCATGGTAAATAATAGCCCTATATAATATTATTTAGATGGGAAAAGGTTCAAAAAAATTAGAGCTTGGTAGAGAGAAATATGAGTGAATAACGAGATCGCCTCGGAGCCCTAGGCAGCTGCCTAGGAGATTTGGCCTGAAAGGTCAATTTTTTTGTTTGGTTGAATTAGGACCCCAATTCATGGTCAATAATTGCCCTTTATAATATTATTTAGATGGGAAAAGGTTCAAAAAAATTAGAGCTTGTTAGGGAGAAATATGAGTGAATTACGAGATCGCTTCGGAGCCCTAGCTAGCTGCCAAGGAGATTTGGCCTGAAAGGTCAATTTTTTTGTTTGGTTGAATTAGGACCCCAATTCGTGGTCAATAATAGCCCCATATAATATTATAGAGATGGGAAAAGGTTCAAAAAAATTAGATCTTGTTAGATAGAAATATGAGTGAATTACGAGATCGCTTCGGAGCCCTAGGCAGCTGCCTAGGAGATTTGGCCTGAAAGGTCAATTTTTTGTTTGGTTGAATTAGGACCCCAATTCATGGTCAATAATAGCCCCATATAATATTATTGAGATGGGAAAAGGTTCAAAAAAATTAGAGCTTGTTAGGGAGAAATATGAGTGAATTACGAGATGGCTTCGGAGCCCTAGGCAGCTGCCTAGGAGATTTGGCCTGAAAGGTCAATTTTTTTGTTTGGTTGAATTAGGACCCCAATTCATGGTCAATAATAGCCCCATATAATATTATTAAGATGGGAAAAGGTTCAAAAAAATTAGAGCTTGTTAGAGAGAAATATGAGTGAATTACGAGATGGCTTCGGAGCCCTAGGCAGCTGCCTAGGAGATTTGGCCTGAAAGGTCAATTTTTTTGTTTGGTTGAATTAGGACCCCAATTCATGGTCAATAATAGCCCTTTATAATATTATTTAGATGGGAAAAGGTTCAAAAAAATTAGAGCTTGTTAGGGAGAAATATGAGTGAATTACGAGATCGCTTCGGAGCCCTAGGTAGCAGCCAAGGAGATTTGGCCAGAATGGTCAATTTTTTTGTTTGGTTGAATTAGGACCCCAATTCATGGTCAATAATAGCCCCATATAATATTATTGAGATGGGAAAAGGTTCAAAAAAATTAGAGCTTGTTAGAGAGTAATATGAGTGAATTGCGAGATCGCTTCGGAGCACTAGGCAGCTGCTTAGGAGATGTGGCCTGAAAGGTCAATTTTTTAGTTTGTTTGAATTAGGACCCTAATTCATGGTAAATAATAGCCCTATATAATATTTTTTAGATGGGAACAGGTTCAAAAAAATTAGAGCTTGCTAGAGAGAAATATGAGTGAATTACGAGATCGCTTCGGAGCCTAGGTTGCTGCCTAGGAGATTTGGCCTGAAAGGTCAATTTTTTTGTTTGGTTGAATTAGGACCCCAATTCATGGTAAATAATAGCCCTATATAATATTATTTACATGGGAAAAGGGTCAATAAAATTAGAGCTTGTTAGGGAGAAATATGAGTGAATATCGAGATCGCTTCGGAGCCCTCGGCAGCTGCCTAGGAGATTTGGCCTGAAAGGTCAATTTTTTTGTTTGGTTGAATTAGGACCCCAATTCATGGTCAATAATAGCCCTTTATAATATTATTTAGATGGGAAAAGGTTCAAAAAAATTAGAGCTTGTTAGGGAGAAATATGAGTGAATTACGAGATCGCTTCGGAGCCCTAGGTAGTAGCCAAGGAGATTTGGCCAGAAAGGTCAATTTTTTTGTTTGGTAGAATTAGGACCCATATTCATGGTCAATAATAGCCCCATATAATATTATTGAGATGGGAAAAGGTTCAAAAAAATTAGAGCTTGTTAGAGAGTAATATGAGTGAATTACGAGATCGCTTCGGAGCCCTAGGCAGCTGCCTAGGAGATTCGGCCAGAAAGGTCAATTTTTTAGTTTGGTTGAATTAGGACCCCAATTCATGGTAAATAATAGCCCTATATAATATTATTTAGATGGGAAAAGGTTAAAAAAAATTAGAGCTTGATAGAGAGAAATATGAGTGAATTACGAGATCGCTTCGGAGCCCTAGGTAGCAGACAAGGAGATTTGGCCTGAAAGGTCAATTTTTTTGTTTGGTTGAATTAGGACCCCAATTCATGGTAGATAATAGCCCTAAATAATATTATTTACATGGGAAAAGGGTCAAAAAAATTAGAGCTTGTTAGGGAGAAATATGAGTGAATTACGAGATCGCTTTGGAGCTTATGTAGCTGCCTAGGAGATTTGGCCTGAAAGGTCAATTTTTTTGTTTGGTTGAATTAGGACCCCAATTCGTGGTCAATAATAGCCCCATATAATATTATTGAGATGGGAAAAGATTCAAAAAAATTAGAGCTTGTTAGAGAGTAAAATGAGTGAATTACGAAATCGCTTCGAAGACCTAGGCAGCTGCATAGAAGATTTGGCTTGAAAGGTCAATTTTTTAGTTTAGTTGAATTAGGAAGCCAATTCAGCGTCAATAATAGCGCTATATAATATTATTTAGATGGGAAAAGGTTCAAAAAAATTAGAGCTTGTTAGAGAGAAATATGATTGAATTACGAGATGGCTTCGGAGCCCTAGGCAGCTGCTTAGGAGATGTGGCCTGAAAGGTCAATTTTTTAGTTTGGTTGAATTAGGACCCCAATTCATGGTAAATAACAGCCCTATATAATATTATTTACATGGGAAAAGGTTCAAAAAAAATTAGAGCTTGTTAGGGAGAAATATGGGTGAATTACGAGATCGCTTCGGAGCCTAGGTAGCTGCCTAGGAGATTTGGCCTGAAAGGACAATTTTTTTGTTTGGTTGAATTAGGACCCCAATTCATGGTCAATAATAGCCCCATATAATATTATTGAGATGGGAAAAGGTTCAAAAAAATTAGAGCTTGTTAGAGAGAAATATGAGTGAATAACGAGATCGCTTCGGAGCCCTAGGCAGCTGCCTAGGAGATTTGGCCTGAAAGGTCAATTTTTTTGTTTGGTTGAATTAGGACCCCAATTCTTGGTCAATAATAGCCCATTATAATATTATATAGATGGGAAAAGGATAAAAAATATTAGAGCTTGTTAGGGAGAAATATGAGTGAATTACGAGATGGCTTCGGAGCCCTAGGCAGCTGCTTAGGAGATGTGGCCTGAAAGGTCAATTTTTTAGTTTGGTTGAATTAGGACCCCAATTCATGGTAAATAATAGCCCTATATAATATTATTTACGTGGGAAAAGGTTCGAAAAAATTAGAGCTTGTTAGGGAGAAATATGAGTGAATTACGAGATCGCTTCGGAGCCTAGGTAGCTGCCTAGGAGATTTGGCCAGAAAGGTCAATTTTCTTGTTTGGTTGAATTAGGACCCATATTCATGGTCAATAATAGCCCCATATAATATTATTGAGATGGGAAAAGGTTCAAAAAAATTAGAGCTTGTTAGAGAGTAATATGTGTGAATTACGAGATCGCTTCGAAGCCCTAGGCAGCTGCCTAGGAGATTCGGCCAGAAAGGTCAATTTTTTAGTTTGGTTGAATTAGGACCCCAATTCATGGTAAATAATAGCCCAATATAATATTATTTACATGGGAAAAGTTTCAAAAAAATTAGAGCTTGTTAGGGAGAAATATGAGTGAATTACGAGATCGCTTCGGAGCCTAGGTAGCTGCCTAGGAGATATGGCCTGAAAGGACAATTTTTTTGTTTGGTTGAATTAGGACCCCAATACATGGTCAATAATAGCCCCATATAATATTATTGAGATGGGAAAAGGTTCAAAAAAATTAGAGCTTGTTAGAGAGTAAAATGAGTGAATTACGAAATCGCTTCGGAGCCCTAGGCAGCTACATAGCAGATTTGGCCTGAAAGGTCAATTTTTTAGTTTGGTTGAATTAGGACCCCAATTCATGGTCAATAATAGCGCTATATAATATTATTTAGATGGGAAAAGGTTCAAAAAAATTAGAGCTTGTTAGAGCGAAAGATGAGTGAATTACGAGATGGCTTCGGAGCCCTAGGCAGCTGCTTAGGAGATGTGGCCTGAAAGGGCAATTTTTTAGTTTGGTTGAATAAGGACCCCAATTCATGGTAAATAATAGCCCTATATAATATTATTTACATGGGAAAAGGTTCAAAAAAATTAGAGCTTGTTAGAGAGTAAAATGAGTGAATTACGAAATCGCTTCGGAGCCTTAGGCAGCTACATAGCAGATTTGGCCTGAAAGGTCAATTTTTTTGTTTGGTTGAATTAGGACCCCAATTCATGGTCAATAATAGCCCCATATAATATTATTGAGATGGGAAAAGGTTCAAAAAAATTAGAGCTTGTTAGAGAGAAATATGAGTGAATTACGAGATCGCTTCGGAGCCCTAGGCAGCTGCCTAGGAGATTCGGCCAGAAAGGTCAATTTTTTAGTTTGGTTGAATTAGGACCCCAATTCATGGTAAATAATAGCCCTATATAATATTATTTAGATGGGAAAAGGTTCAAAAAAATTAGAGCTTGTTAGAGAGAAATATGAGTGAATAACGAGATCGCTTCGGAGCCCTAGGCAGCTACCTAGGAGATTTGGCCTGAAAGGTCAATTTTTTTGTTTGGTTGAATTAGGACCCCAATTCATGGTAAATAATAGCCCTTTATAATATTATTTAGATGGGAAAAGGTTCAAAAAAATTAGAGCTTGTTACGGAGAAATATGAGTGAATTACGAGATCGCTTCGGAGCCCTAGCTAGCAGCCAAGGAGATTTGGCCAGAAAGGTCAATTTTTTTGTTTGGTTGAATTAGGAACCCAATTCATGGTCAATAATAGCCCTATATAATATTATTGAGATGGGAAAAGGTTCAAAAAAATTAGAGCTTTTTAGAGAGACATATGAGTGAATTACGAGATCTCTACGGAGCCCTAGGCAGCTGCCTAGGAGATTTGGCCTGAAAGGTCAATTTTTTTGTTTGGTTGAATTAGGACCCCAATTCGTGGTCAATAATAGCCCCATATAATATTATAGAGATGGGAAAAGGTTCAAAAAAATTAGATCTTGTTAGATAGAAATATGAGTGAATTACGAGATCGCTTCGGAGCCCTAGGCAGCTGCCTAGGAGATTTGGCCTGAAAGGTCAATTTTTTGTTTGGTTGAATTAGGACCCCAATTCATGGTCAATAATAGCCCCATATAATATTATTGAGATGGGAAAAGGTTCAAAAAAATTAGAGCTTGTTAGGGAGAAATATGAGTGAATTACGAGATGGCTTCGGAGCCCTAGGCAGCTGCCTAGGAGATTTGGCCTGAAAGGTCAATTTTTTTGTTTGGTTGAATTAGGACCCCAATTCATGGTCAATAATAGCCCCATATAATATTATTGAGATGGGAAAAGGTTCAAAAAAATTAGAGCTTGTTAGAGAGAAATATGAGTGAATTACGAGATGGCTTCGGAGCCCTAGGCAGCTGCCTAGGAGATTTGGCCTGAAAGGTCAATTTTTTTGTTTGGTTGAATTAGGACCCCAATTCATGGTCAATAATAGCCCCATATAATATTATTGAGATGGGAAAAGGTTCAAAAAAATTAGAGCTTGTTAGAGAGAAATATGAGTGAATTACGAGATGGCTTCGGAGCCCTAGGCAGCTGCCTAGGAGATTTGGCCTGAAAGGTCAATTTTTTTGTTTGGTTGAATTAGGACCCCAATTCATGGTCAATAATAGCCCTTTATAATATTATTTAGATGGGAAAAGGTTCAAAAAAATTAGAGTTTGTTAGGGAGAAATATGAGTGAATTACGAGATCGCTTCGGAGCCCTAGGTAGCAGCCAAGGAGATTTGGCCAGAATGGTCAATTTTTTTGTTTGGTTGAATTAGGACCCCAATTCATGGTCAATAATAGCCCCATATAATATTATTGAGATGGGAAAAGGTTCAAAAAAATTAGAGCTTGTTAGAGAGTAATATGAGTGAATTGCGAGATCGCTTCGGAGCCCTAGGCAGCTGCTTAGGAGATGGGGCCTGAAAGGTCAATTTTTTAGTTTGTTTGAATTAGGACCCTAATTCATGGTAAATAATAGCCCTATATAATATTTTTTAGATGGGAAAAGGTTCAAAAAAATTAGAGCTTGTTAGAGAGAAATATGAGTGAATTACGAGATCTCTTCGGAGCCTAGGTTGCTGCCTAGGAGATTTGGCCTGAAAGGTCAATTTTTTTGTTTGGTTGAATTAGGACCCCAATTCATGGTAAATAATAGCCCTATATAATATTATTTACATGGGAAAAGAGTCAAAAAAATTAGAGCTTGTTAGGGAGAAATATGAGTGAATAACGAGATCGCTTCGGAGCCCTCGGCAAGTGCCTAGGAGATTTGGCCTGAAAGGTCAATTTTTTTGTTTGGTTGAATTAGGACCCCAATTCATGGTCAATAATAGCCCTTTATAATATTATTTAGATGGGAAAAGGTTCAAAAAAATTAGAGCTTGTTAGGGAGAAATATGAGTGAATTACGAGATCGCTTCGGAGCCCTAGGTAGCAGCCAAGGAGATTTGGCCAGAAAGGTCAATTTTTTTGTTTGGTAGAATTAGGACCCATATTCATGGTCAATAATAGCCCCATATAATATTATTGAGATGGGAAAAGGTTCAAAAAAATTAGAGCTTGTTAGAGAGTAATATGAGTGAATTACGAGATCGCTTCGGAGCCCTAGGCAGCTGCCTAGGAGATTCGGCCAGAAAGGTCAATTTTTTAGTTTGGTTGAATTAGGACCCCAATTCATGGTAAATAATAGCCCTATATAATATTATTTAGATGGGAAAAGGTTAAAAAAAATTAGAGCTTGATAGAGAGAAATATGAGTGAATTACGAGATCGCTTCGGAGCCCTAGGTAGCAGCCAAGGAGATTTGGCCTGAAAGGTCAATTTTTTTGTTTGGTTGAATTAGTACCCCAATTCATGGTAAATAATAGCCCTATATAATATTATTTACATGGGAAAAGGGTCAAAAAAATTAGAGCTTGTTAGGGAGAAATATGAGTGAATTACGAGATCGCTTCGGAGCTTATGTAGCTGCCTAGGAGATTTGGCCTGAAAGGTCAATTTTTTTGTTTGGTTGAATTAGGACCCCAATTCGTGGTCAATAATAGCCCCATATAATATTATTGAGATGGGAAAAGATTCAAAAAAATTAGAGCTTGTTAGAGAGTAAAATGAGTGAATTACGAAATCGCTTCGAAGACCTAGGCAGCTGCATAGCAGATTTGGCCTGAAAGGTCAATTTTTTAGTTTAGTTGAATTAGGACCCCAATTCAGGGTCAATAATAGCGCTATATAATATTATTTAGATGGGAAAAGGTTCAAAAAAATTAGAGCTTGTTAGAGAGAAATATGATTGAATTACGAGATGGCTTCGGAGCCCTAGGCAGCTGCTTAGGAGATGTGGCCTGAAAGGTCAATTTTTTAGTTTGGTTGAATTAGGACCCCAATTCATGGTAAATAACAGCCCTATATAATATTATTTACATGGGAAAAGGTTCAAAAAAAATTAGAGCTTGTTAGGGAGAAATATGAGTGAATTACGAGATCGCTTCGGAGCCTAGGTAGCTGCCTAGGAGATTTGGCCTGAAAGGACAATTTTTTTGTTTGGTTGAATTAGGACCCCAATTCATGGTCAATAATAGCCCCATATAATATTATTGAGATGGGAAAAGGTTCAAAATAATTAGAGCTTGTTAGAGAGAAATATGAGTGAATAACGAGATCGCTTCGGAGCCCTAGGCAGCTGCCTAGGAGATTTGGCCTGAAAGGTCAATTTTTTTGTTTGGTTGAATTAGGACCCCAATTCATGGTCAATAATAGCCCATTATAATGTTATTTAGATGGGAAAAGGTTCAAAAATATTAGAGCTTGTTAGGGAGAAATATGAGTGAATTACGAGATGGCTTCGGAGCCCTAGGCAGCTGCTTAGGAGATGTGGCCTGAAAGGTCAATTATTTAGTTTGGTTAAATTAGGACCCCAATTCATGGTAAATAATAGCCCTATATAATATTATTTACGTGGGAAAAGGTTCAAAAAAATTAGAGCTTGTTAGGGAGAAATATGAGTGAATTACGAGATCGCTTCGGAGCCTAGATAGCTGCCTAGGAGATTTGGCCAGAAAGGTCAATTTTTTTGTTTGGTTGAATTAGGACCCATATTCATGGTCAATAATAGCCCCATATAATATTATTGAGATGGGAAAAGGTTCAAAAAAATTAGAGCTTGTTAGAGAGTAATATGTGTGAATTACGAGATCGCTTCGGAGCCCTAGGCAGCTGCCTAGGAGATTCGGCCAGAAAGGTCAATTTTTTAGTTTGGTTGAATTAGGACCCCAATTCATGGTAAATAATAGCCCTATATAATATTATTTATATTGGAAATGGTTCAAAAAAATTAGAGCTTGTTAGAGAGAAATATGAGTGAATTACGAGATCGCTTCGGAGCCCTAGGTAGCAGCCAAGGAGATTTGGCCTGAAAGGTCAATTTTTTTGTTTGGTTGAATTAGGACCCCAATTCATGGAAAATAATAGCCCTATATAATATTATTTACATGGGAAAAGGGTCAAAAAAATTAGAGCTTGTTAGGGAGAAATATGAGTGAATAACGAGATCGCTTCGGAGTCCTAGGCAGCTGCCTAGGAGATTTGGCCTGAAAGGTCAATTTATTTGTTTGGTTGAATTTGGACCCCAATTCATGGTCAATAATAGCCCTTTATAATATTATTTAGATGGGAAAAGGTTCAAAAAAATTAGAGCTTGTTAGGGAGAAATATGAGTGAATTACGAGATCGCTTCGGAGCCCTAGGTAGCAGCCAAGGAGATTTGGCCAGAAAGGTCAATTTTTTTGTTTGGTTGAATTAGGACCCCAATTCATGGTCAATAATAGCCCCATATAATATTATTGAGATGGGAAAATGTTCAAAAAAATTAGAGCTTGTTAGAGAGTAATATGAGTGAATTACGAGATCGCTTCGGAGCCCTAGGTAGCTGCCTAGGAGATTCGGCCAGAAAGGTCAATTTTTTAGTTTGGTTGAATTAGGACCCCAATTCATGGTAAATAATAGCCCTATATAATATTATTTAGATGGGAAAAGGTTCAAAAAAATTAGAGCTTGTTAGGGAGAAATATGAGTGAATTACGAGATCGCTTCGGAGCCTAGGTAGCTGCCTAGGAGATTTGGCCTGAAAGGACAATTTTTTTGTTTGGTTGAATTAGGACCCCAATTCATGGTCTATAATAGCCCCATATAATATTATTGAGATGGGAAAAGGTTCAAAAAAATTAGAGCTTGTTAGAGAGTAAAATGAGTGAATTACGAAATCGCTTCGGATCCCTAGGCAGCTGCATAGTAGATTTGGCCTGAAAGGTCAATTTTTTAGTTTGGTTGAATTAGGAACCCAATTAATGGTCAATAATAGCGCTATATAATATTATTAAGATGGGAAAAGGTTCAAAAAAATTAGAGCTTGTTAGAGAGAAATGTGAGGGAATTACGAGATCGCTTCGGAGCCCTAGGCAGCTGCCTAGGAGATTTGGCCTGAAAGGTCAATTTTTTGTTTGGTTGAATTAGGACCCCAATTCATGGTCAATAATAGCCCCATATAATATAATTGAGATGGGAAAAGGTTCAAAAAAATTAGAGCTTGTTAGAGAGAAATATGAGTGAATTACGAGATGGCTTCGGAGCCCTAGGCAGCTGCCTAGGAGATTTGGCATGAAAGGTCAATTTTTTTGTTTCGTTGAATTAGGACCCCAATTCATGGTCAATAATAGCCCTTTATAATATTATTTAGATGGGAAAAGGTTCAAAAAAATTAGTGCTTGTTAGGGAGAAATATGAGTGAATTACGAGATCGCTTCGGAGCCCTAGGCAGCTGCCAAGGAGATTTGGCCAGAAAGGTCAATTTTTTTGTTTGGTTGAATTAGGACCCCAATTCATGGTCAATAATAGCCCCATATAATATTATTGAGATGGGAAAAGGTTCAAAAAAATTAGAGCTTGTTAGAGAGTAATATGAGTGAATTACGAGATCGCTTCGGAGCCCTAGGCTGCTGCCTAGGAGATTCGGCCAGAAAGGTCAATTTTTTAGTTTGGTTGAATTAGGACCCCATTTCATGGTAAATAATAGCCCTATATAATATTATTTAGATGGGAAAAGGTTCAAAAAAATTAGAGCTTGTTAGAGAGAAATATGAGTGAATTACGAGATCGCTTCGGAGCCCTAGGTAGCAGCCAAGGAGATTTGGCCTGAAAGGTCAATTTTTTTGTTTGGTTGAATTAGGACCCAAATTCATGGAAAATAATAGCCCTATATAATATTATTTACATGGGAAAAGGGGAAAAAAATTAGAGCTTGTTAGGGAGAAATATGAGTGAATTACGAGATCGCTTCGGAGCCTATGTAGCTGCCTAGGAGATTTGGCCTGAAAGGTCAATTTTTTTGTTTGGTTGAATTAGGACCCCAATTCGTGGTCAATAATAGCCCCATATAATATTATTGAGATGGGAAAAGATTCAAAAAAATTAGAGCTTGTTAGAGAGTAAAATGAGTGAATTACGAAATCGCTTCGAAGCCCTAGGCAGCTGCATAGCAGATTTGGCCTGAAAGGTAAATTTTTTAGTTTCATTGAATGAGGATCCCAATTCAGGGTCAATAATAGCGCTATATAATATTATTTATATGGGAAAACGTTCAAAAAAATTAGAGCTTGTTAGAGAGAAATATGAGTGAATTACGAGATGGCATCGGAGCCCTAGGCAGCTGCTTAGGAGATGTGGCCTGAAAGGTCAATTTTTTAGTTTGGTTGAATTAGGACCCCAATTCATGGTAAATAATAGCCCTATATAATATTATTTACATGGGAAAAGGTTCAAAAAAATTAGAGCTTGTTAGGGAGAAATATGAGTGAATTACGAGATCGCTTCGGAGCCTAGGTAGCTGCCTAGGAGATTTGGCCTGAAAGGACAATTTTTTTGTTTGGTTGAATTAGGACCCCAATTCATGGTCAATTATAGCCCCATATAATATTATTGAGATGGGAAAAGGTTCAAAAAAATTAGAGCTTGTTAGAGAGAAATATGAGTGAATAACGAGATCGCTTCGGAGCCCTAAGCAGCTGCCTAGGAGATTTGGCCTGAAAGGTCAATTTTTTTGTTTTTTTGAATTAGGACCCCAATTCATGGTCAATAATATCCCTTTATATTATTATTTAGATGGGAAAAGGTTCAAAAAAATTAGAGCTTGTTAGGGAGAAATATGAGTGAATTACGAGATCGCTTCAGAGCCCTAGGTAGCAGCCAAGGAGATTTGGCCAGAAAGGTCAATCTTTTTGTTTGGTTGAATTAGGACCCCAATTCATGGTCAATAATAGCCCCATATAATATTATTGAGATGGGAAAAGGTTCAAAAAATTTAGAGCTTGTTAGAGAGTAATATGAGTGAATTACGAGATCGCTTCGGAGCCCTAGGCAGCTGCCTAGGAGATTCGGCCAGAAAGGACAATTTTTTAGTTTGGTTGAATTAGGACCCCAATTCATGGTAAATAATAGCCCTATATAATATTATTTAGATGGGAAAAGGTTCAAAAAAATTAGAGCTTGTTATAGAGAAATATGAGTGAATTACGAGATCGCTTCGTAGCCCTAGGTAGCAGCCAAGGAGATTTGGCCTGAAAGGTCAATTTTTTTGTTTGGTGGAATTAGGACCCCAATTCATGGTAAATAATAGCCCTATATAATATTATTTACATGGGAAAATGGTCAAAAAAATTAGAGTTTGTTAGGGAGAAATCTGAGTGAATTACGAGATCGCTTCGGAGCCTAGGTAGCTGCCTAGGAGATTTGGCCTGAAAGGACAATTTTTTTGTTTGGTTGAATTAGGACCCCAATTCATGGTCAATAATAGCCCCATATAATATTATTGAGATGGGAAAAGGTTCAAAAAAATTAGAGCTTGTTAGAGAGAAATATGAGTGAATAACGAGATCGCTTCGGAGCCCTAGGCAGCTGCCTAGGAGATTTCGCCTGAAAGGTCAATTTTTTTGTTTGGTTGAATTAGGACCCCAATTCGTGGTCAATAATAGCCCCATATAATATTATAGAGATGGGAAAAGGTTCAAAAAAATTAGATCTTGTTAGATAGAAATATGAGTGAATTACGAGATCGCTTCGGAGCCCTAGGCAGCTGCCTAGGAGATTTGGCCTGAAAGGTCAATTTTTTGTTTGGTTGAATTAGGACCCCAATTCATGGTCAATAATAGCCCCATATAATATTATTGAGATGGGAAAAGGTTCAAAAAAATTAGAGCTTGTTAGGGAGAAATATGAGTGAATTACGAGATGGCTTCGGAGCCCTAGGCAGCTGCCTAGGAGATTTGGCCTGAAAGGTCAATTTTTTTGTTTGGTTGAATTAGGACCCCAATTCATGGTCAATAATAGCCCCATATAATATTATTGAGATGGGAAAAGGTTCAAAAAAATTAGAGCTTGTTAGAGAGAAATATGAGTGAATTACGAGATGGCTTCGGAGCCCTAGGCTGCTGCCTAGGAGATTTGGCCTGAAAGGTCAATTTTTTTGTTTGGTTGAATTAGGACCCCAATTCATGGTCAATAATAGCCCTTTATAATATTATTTAGATGGGAAAAGGTTCAAAAAAATTAGAGCTTGTTAGGGAGAAATATGAGTGAATTACGAGATCGCTTCGGAGCCCTAGGTAGCAGCCAAGGAGATTTGGCCAGAATGGTCAATTTTTTTGTTTGGTTGAATTAGGACCCCAATTCATGGTCAATAATAGCCCCATATAATATTATTGAGATGGGAAAAGGTTCAAAAAAATTAGAGCTTGTTAGAGAGTAATATGAGTGAATTGCGAGATCGCTTCGGAGCCCTAGGCAGCTGCTTAGGAGATGTGGCCTGAAAGGTCAATTTTTTAGTTTGTTTGAATTAGGACCCTAATTCATGGTAAATAATAGCCCTATATAATATTTTTTAGATGGGAAAAGGTTCAAAAAAATTAGAGCTTGTTAGAGAGAAATATGAGTGAATTACGAGATCGCTTCGGAGCCTAGGTTGCTGCCTAGGAGATTTGGCCTGAAAGGTCAATTTTTTTGTTTGGTTGAATTAGGACCCCAATTCATGGTAAATAATAGCCCTATATAATATTATTTAGATGGGAAAAGGGTCAAAAAAATTAGAGCTTGTTAGGGAGAAATATGAGTGAATAACGAGATCGCTTCGGAGCCCTCGGCAAGTGCCTAGGAGATTTGGCCTGAAAGGTCAATTTTTTTGTTTGGTTGAATTAGGACCCCAATTCATGGTCAATAATAGCCCTTTATAATATTATTTAGATGGGAAAAGGTTCAAAAAAATTAGAGCTTGTTAGGGAGAAATATGAGTGAATTACGAGATCGCTTCGGAGCCCTAGGTAGCAGCCAAGGAGATTTGGCCAGAAAGGTCAATTTTTTTGTTTGGTAGAATTAGGACCCATATTCATGGTCAATAATAGCCCCATATAATATTATTGAGATGGGAAAAGGTTCAAAAAAATTAGAGCTTGTTAGAGAGTAATATGAGTGAATTACGAGATCGCTTCGGAGCCCTAGGCAGCGGCCTAGGAGATTCGGCCAGAAAGGTCAATTTTTTAGTTTGGTTGAATTAGGACCCCAATTCATGGTAAATAATAGCCCTATATAATATTATTTAGATGGGAAAAGGTTAAAAAAAATTAGAGCTTGATAGAGAGAAATATGAGTGAATTACGAGATCGCTTCGGAGCCCTAGGTAGCAGCCAAGGAGATTTGGCCTGAAAGGTCAATTTTTTTGTTTGGTTGAATTAGGACCCCAATTCATGGTAAATAATAGCCCTATATAATATTATTTACATGGGAAAAGGGTCAAAAAAATTAGAGCTTGTTAGGGAGAAATATGAGTGAATTACGAGATCGCTTCGGAGCTTATGTAGCGGCCTAGGAGATTTGGCCTGAAAGGTCAATTTTTTTGTTTGGTTGAATTAGGACCCCAATTCGTGGTCAATAATAGCCCCATATAATATTATTGAGATGGGAAAAGATTCAAAAAAATTAGAGCTTGTTAGAGAGTAAAATGAGTGAATTACGAAATCGCTTCGAAGACCTAGGCAGCTGCATAGCAGATTTGGCCTGAAAGGTCAATTTTTTAGTTTAGTTGAATTAGGACCCCAATTCAGGGTCAATAATAGCGCTATATAATATTATTTAGATGGGAAAAGGTTCAAAAAAATTAGAGCTTGTTAGAGAGAAATATGATTGAATTACGAGATGGCTTCGGAGCCCTAGGCAGCTGCTTAGGAGATGTGGCCTAAAAGGTCAATTTTTTAGTTTGGTTGAATTAGGACCCCAATTCATGGTAAATAACAGCCCTATATAATATTATTTACATGGGAAAAGGTTCAAAAAAAATTAGAGCTTGTTAGGGAGAAATATGAGTGAATTACGAGATCGCTTCGGAGCCCTAGGCAGCTGCCTAGGAGATTTGGCCTGAAAGGTCAATTTTTTGTTTGGTTGAATTAGGACCCCAATTCATGGTCAATAATAGCCCCATATAATATTATTGAGATGGGAAAAGGTTCAAAAAAATTAGAGCTTGTTAGGGAGAAATATGAGTGAATTACGAGATGGCTTCGGAGCCCTAGGCAGCTGCCTAGGAGATTTGGCCTGAAAGGTCAATTTTTTTGTTTGGTTGAATTAGGACCCCAATTCATGGTCAATAATAGCCCCATATAATATTATTGAGATGGGAAAAGGTTCAAAAAAATTAGAGCTTGTTAGAGAGAAATATGAGTGAATTACGAGATGGCTTCGGAGCCCTAGGCTGCTGCCTAGGAGATTTGGCCTGAAAGGTCAATTTTTTTGTTTGGTTGAATTAGGACCCCAATTCATGGTCAATAATAGCCCTTTATAATATTATTTAGATGGGAAAAGGTTCAAAAAAATTAGAGCTTGTTAGGGAGAAATATGAGTGAATTACGAGATCGCTTCGGAGCCCTAGGTAGCAGCCAAGGAGATTTGGCCAGAATGGTCAATTTTTTTGTTTGGTTGAATTAGGACCCCAATTCATGGTCAATAATAGCCCCATATAATATTATTGAGATGGGAAAAGGTTCAAAAAAATTAGAGCTTGTTAGAGAGTAATATGAGTGAATTGCGAGATCGCTTCGGAGCCCTAGGCAGCTGCTTAGGAGATGCGGCCTGAAAGGTCAATTTTTTAGTTTGTTTGAATTAGGACCCTAATTCATGGTAAATAATAGCCCTATATAATATTTTTTAGATGGGAAAAGGTTCAAAAAAATTAGAGCTTGTTAGAGAGAAATATGAGTGAATTACGAGATCGCTTCGGAGCCTAGGTTGCTGCCTAGGAGATTTGGCCTGAAAGGTCAATTTTTTTGTTTGGTTGAATTAGGACCCCAATTCATGGTAAATAATAGCCCTATATAATATTATTTAGATGGGAAAAGGGTCAAAAAAATTAGAGCTTGTTAGGGAGAAATATGAGTGAATAACGAGATCGCTTCGGAGCCCTCGGCAAGTGCCTAGGAGATTTGGCCTGAAAGGTCAATTTTTTTGTTTGGTTGAATTAGGACCCCAATTCATGGTCAATAATAGCCCTTTATAATATTATTTAGATGGGAAAAGGTTCAAAAAAATTAGAGCTTGTTAGGGAGAAATATGAGTGAATTACGAGATCGCTTCGGAGCCCTAGGTAGCAGCCAAGGAGATTTGGCCAGAAAGGTCAATTTTTTTGTTTGGTAGAATTAGGACCCATATTCATGGTCAATAATAGCCCCATATAATATTATTGAGATGGGAAAAGGTTCAAAAAAATTAGAGCTTGTTAGAGAGTAATATGAGTGAATTACGAGATCGCTTCGGAGCCCTAGGCAGCGGCCTAGGAGATTCGGCCAGAAAGGTCAATTTTTTAGTTTGGTTGAATTAGGACCCCAATTCATGGTAAATAATAGCCCTATATAATATTATTTAGATGGGAAAAGGTTAAAAAAAATTAGAGCTTGATAGAGAGAAATATGAGTGAATTACGAGATCGCTTCGGAGCCCTAGGTAGCAGCCAAGGAGATTTGGCCTGAAAGGTCAATTTTTTTGTTTGGTTGAATTAGGACCCCAATTCATGGTAAATAATAGCCCTATATAATATTATTTACATGGGAAAAGGGTCAAAAAAATTAGAGCTTGTTAGGGAGAAATATGAGTGAATTACGAGATCGCTTCGGAGCTTATGTAGCTGCCTAGGAGATTTGGCCTGAAAGGTCAATTTTTTTGTTTGGTTGAATTAGGACCCCAATTCGTGGTCAATAATAGCCCCATATAATATTATTGAGATGGGAAAAGATTCAAAAAAATTAGAGCTTGTTAGAGAGTAAAATGAGTGAATTACGAAATCGCTTCGAAGACCTAGGCAGCTGCATAGCAGATTTGGCCTGAAAGGTCAATTTTTTAGTTTAGTTGAATTAGGACCCCAATTCAGGGTCAATAATAGCGCTATATAATATTATTTAGATGGGAAAAGGTTCAAAAAAATTAGAGCTTGTTAGAGAGAAATATGATTGAATTACGAGATGGCTTCGGAGCCCTAGGCAGCTGCTTAGGAGATGTGGCCTAAAAGGTCAATTTTTTAGTTTGGTTGAATTAGGACCCCAATTCATGGTAAATAACAGCCCTATATAATATTATTTACATGGGAAAAGGTTCAAAAAAAATTAGAGCTTGTTAGGGAGAAATATGAGTGAATTACGAGATCGCTTCGGAGCCTAGGTAGCTGCCTAGGAGATTTGGCCTGAAAGGACAATTTTTTTGTTTGGTTGAATTAGGACCCCAATTCATGGTCAATAATAGCCCCATATAATATTATTGAGATGGGAAAAGGTTCAAAAAAATTAGAGCTTGTTAGAGAGAATCATGAGTGAATAACGAGATCGCTTCGGAGCCCTAGGCAGCTGCCTAGGAGATTTGGCCTGAAAGGTCAATTTTTTTGTTTGGTTGAATTAGGACCCCAATTCATGGTCAATAATAGCCCATTATAATATTATTTATATGGGAAAAGGTTCAAAAATATTAGAGCTTGTTAGGGAGAAATATGAGTGAATTACGAGATGGCTTCGGAGCCCTAGGCAGCTGCTTAGGAGATGTGGCCTGAAAGGTCAATTTTTTAGTTTGGTTGAATTAGGACCCCAATTCATGGTAAATAATAGCCCTATATAATATGATTTACGTGGGAAAAGGTTCAAAAAAATTAGAGCTTGTTAGGGAGAAATATGAGTGAATTACGAGATCGCTTCGGAGCCTAGGTAGCTGCCTAGGAGATTTGGCCAGAAAGGTCAATTTTTTTGTTTGGTTGAATTAGGACCCATATTCATGGTCAATAATAGCCCCATATAATATTATTGAGATGGGAAAAGGTTCAAAAAAATTAGAGCATGTTAGAGAGTAATATGTGTGAATTACGAGATCGCTTCGGAGCCCTAGGCAGCTGCCTAGGAGATTTGGCCTGAAAGGACAATTTTTTTGTTTGGTTGAATTAGGACCCCAATTCATGGTCTATAATAGCCCCATATAATATTATTGAGATGGGAAAAGGTTCAAAAAAATTAGAGCTTGTTAGAGAGTAAAATGAGTGAATTACGAAATCGCTTCGGATCCCTAGGCAGCTGCATAGTAGATTTGGCCTGAAAGGTCAATTTTTTAGTTTGGTTGAATTAGGAACCCAATTAATGGTCAATAATAGCGCTATATAATATTATTAAGATGGGAAAAGGTTCAAAAAAATTAGAGCTTGTTAGAGAGAAATGTGAGGGAATTACGAGATCGCTTCGGAGCCCAAGGCAGCTGCCTAGGAGATTCGGCCAGAAAGGTCAATTTTTTAGTTTGGTTGAATTAGGACCCCAATTCATGGTAAATAATAGCCCTATATAATATTATTTAGATGGGAAATGGTTCAAAAAAATTAGAGCTTGTTAGAGAGAAATATGAGTGAATTACGAGATCGCTTCGGAGCCCTAGGTAGCAGCCAAGGAGATTTGGCCTGAAAGGTCAATTTTTTTGTTTGGTTGAATTAGGACCCCAATTCATGGAAAATAATAGCCCTATATAATATTATTTACATGGGAAAAGGGTCAAAAAAATTAGAGCTTGTTAGGGAGAAATATGAGTGAATAACGAGATCGCTTCGGAGCCCTAGGCAGCTGCCTAGGAGATTTGGCCTGAAAGGACAATTTTTTTGTTTGGTTGAATTAGGACCCCAATTCATGGTCTATAATAGCCCCATATAATATTATTGAGATGGGAAAAGGTTCAAAAAAATTAGAGCTTGTTAGAGAGTAAAATGAGTGAATTACGAAATCGCTTCGGATCCCTAGGCAGCTGCATAGTAGATTTGGCCTGAAAGGTCAATTTTTTAGTTTGGTTGAATTAGGAACCCAATTAATGGTCAATAATAGCGCTATATAATATTATTAAGATGGGAAAAGGTTCAAAAAAATTAGAGCTTGTTAGAGAGAAATGTGAGGGAATTACGAGATCGCTTCGGAGCCCAAGGCAGCTGCCTAGGAGATTTGGCCTGAATGGTCAATTTTTTGTTTGGTTGAATTAGGACCCCAATTCATGGTCAATAATAGCCCCATATAATATAATTGAGATGGGAAAAGGTTCAAAAAAATTAGAGCTTGTTAGAGAGAAATATGAGTGAATTACGAGATGGCTTCGAGCCCTAGGCAGCTGCCTAGGAGATTTGGCATGAAAGGTCAATTTTTTTGTTTCGTTGAATTAGGACCCCAATTCATGGTCAATAATAGCCCTTTATAATATTATTTAGATGGGAAAAGGTTCAAAAAAATTAGTGCTTGTTAGGGAGAAATATGAGTGAATTACGAGATCGCTTCGGAGCCCTAGGCAGCTGCCAAGGAGATTTGGCCAGAAAGGTCAATTTTTTTGTTTGGTTGAATTAGGACCCCAATTCATGGTCAATAATAGCCCCATATAATATTATTGAGATGGGAAAAGGTTCAAAAAAATTAGAGCTTGTTAGAGAGTAATATGGGTGAATTACGAGATCGCTTCGGAGCCCTAGGCTGCTGCCTAGGAGATTCGGCCAGAAAGGTCAATTTTTTAGTTTGGTTGAATTAGGACCCCAATTCATGGTAAATAATAGCCCTATATAATATTATTTAGATGGGAAAAGGTTCAAAAAAATTAGAGCTTGTTAGAGAGAAATATGAGTGAATTACGAGATCGCTTCGGAGCCCTAGGTAGCAGCCAAGGAGATTTGGCCTGAAAGGTCAATTTTTTTGTTTGGTTGAATTAGTACCCAAATTCATGGAAAATAATAGCCCTATATAATATTATTTACATGGGAAAAGGGGAAAAAATTAGAGCTTGTTAGGGAGAAATATGAGTGAATTACGAGATCGCTTCGGAGCCTATGTAGCTGCCTAGGAGATTTGGCCTGAAAGGTCAATTTTTTTGTTTGGTTGAATTATGACCCCAATTCGTGGTCAATAATAGCCCCATATAATATTATTGAGATGGGAAAAGATTCAAAAAAATTAGAGCTTGTTAGAGAGTAAAATGAGTGAATTACGAAATAGCTTCGAAGCCCTAGGCAGCTGCATAGCAGATTTGGCCTGAAAGGTAAATTTTTTAGTTTCGTTGAATTAGGATCCCAATTCAGGGTCAATAATAGCGCTATATAATATTATTTATATGGGAAAACGTTCAAAAAAATTAGAGCTTGTTAGAGAGAAATATGAGTGAATTACGAGATGGCATCGGAGCCCAAGGCAGCTGCTTAGGAGATGTGGCCTGAAAGGTCAATTTTTTAGTTTGGTTGAATTAGGACCCCAATTCATGGTAAATAATAGCCCTATATAATATTATTTACATGGGAAAAGGTTCAAAAAAATTAGAGCTTGTTAGGGAGAAATATGAGTGAATTACGAGATCGCTACGGAGCCTAGGTAGCTGCCTAGGAGATTTGGCCTGAAAGGACAATTTTTTTGTTTGGTTGAATTAGGACCCCATTTCATGGTCAATTATAGCCCCATATAATATTATTGAGATGGGAAAAGGTTCAAAAAAATTAGAGCTTGTTAGAGAGAAATATGAGTGAATAACGAGATCGCTTCGGAGCCCTAAGCAGCTGCCTAGGAGATTTGGCCTGAAAGGTCAATTTTTTTGTTTTTTTGAATTAGGACCCCAATTCATGGTCAATAATATCCCTTTATAATATTATTTAGATGGGAAAAGGTTCAAAAAAATTAGAGCTTGTTAGGGAGAAATATGAGTGAATTACGAGATCGCTTCGGAGCCCTAGGTAGCAGCCAAGGAGATTTGGCCAGAAAGGTCAATCTTTTTGTTTGGTTGAATTAGGACCCCAATTCATGGTCAATAATAGCCCCATATAATATTATTGAGATGGGAAAAGGTTCAAAAAATTTAGAGCTTGTTAGAGAGTAATATGAGTGAATTACGAGATCGCTTCGGAGCCCTAGGCAGATTCCTAGGAGATTCGGCCAGAAAGGTCAATTTTTTAGTTTGGTTGAATTAGGACCCCAATTCATGGTAAATAATAGCCCTATATAATATTATTTAGATGGGAAAAGGTTCAAAAAAATTAGAGCTTGTTAGAGAGAAATATGAGTGAATTACGAGATCGCTTCGTAGCCCTAGGTAGCAGCCAAGGAGATTTGGCCTGAAAGGTCAATTTTTTTGTTTGGTTGAATTAGGACCCCAATTCATGGTAAATAATAGCCCTATATAATATTATTTACATGGGAAAATGGTCAAAAAAATTAGAGCTTGTTAGGGAGAAATATGAGTGAATTACGAGATCGCTTCGGAGCCTAGGTAGCTGCCTAGGAGATTTGGCCTGAAAGGACAATTTTTTTGTTTGGTTGAATTAGGATCCCAATTCATGGTCAATAATAGCCCCATATAATTTTATTGAGATGGGAAAAGGTTCAAAAAAATTAGAGCTTGTTAGAGAGAAATATGAGTGAATAACGAGATCGCTTCGGAGCCCTAGGCAGCTGCCTAGGAGATTTGGCCTGAAAGGTCAATTTTTTGTTTGGTTGAATTAGGACCCCAATTCATGGTCAATAATAGCCCCATATAATATTATTGAGATGGGAAAAGGTTCAAAAAAATTAGAGCTTGTTAGAGAGAAATATGAGTGAATTACGAGATCGCTTCGTAGCCCTAGGCAGCTGCCTAGGAGATTTGGCCTGAAAGGTCAATTTTTTGTTTGGTTGAATTAGGACCCCAATTCATGGTCAATAATAGCCCCATATAATATTATTGAGATGGGAAAAGGTTCAAAAAAATTAGAGCTTGTTAGAGAGTAATATGAGTGAATTACGAGATCGCTTCGGAGTCCTAGGCAGCGGCCTAGGAGATTCGGCCAGAAAGGTCAATTTTTTAGTTTGGTTGAATTAGGACCCCAATTCATGGTAAATAATAGCCCTATATAATATTATTTAGATGGGAAAAGGTTCAAAAAAATTAGAGCTTGTTAGAGAGAAATATGAGTGAATTACGAGATCGCTTCGTAGCCCTAGGTAGCAGCCAAGGAGATTTGGCCTGAAAGGTCAATTTTTTTGTTTGGTTGAATTAGGACCCCAATTCATGGTAAATAATAGCCCTATATAATATTATTTACATGGGAAAAGGGTCAAAAAAATTAGAGCTTGTTAGGGAGAAATATGAGTGAATTACGAGATCGCTTCGGAGCCTAGGTAGCTGCCTAGGAGATTTGGCCTGAAAGGACAATTTTTTTGTTTGGTTGAATTAGGACCCCAATTCATGGTCAATAATAGCCCCATATAATATTATTGAGATGGGAAAAGGTTCAAAAAAATTAGAGCTTGTTAGAGAGAAATATGAGTGAATAACGAGATCGCTTCGGAGCCCTAGGCAGCTGCCTAGGAGATTTGGCCTGAAAGGTCAATTTTTTTGTTTTGTTGAATTAGGACCCCAATTCATGGTCAATAATATCCCTTTATAATATTATTTAGATGGGAAAAGGTTCAAAAAAATTAGAGCTTGTTAGGGAGAAATATGAGTGAATTACGAGATCGCTTCGGAGTCCTAGGTAGCAGCCAAGGAGATTTGGCCAGAAAGGTCAATTTTTTTGTTTTGTTGTATTAGGACCCCAATTCATGGTCAATAATAGCGCTATATAATATTATTGAGATGGGAAAAGGTTCAAAAAAATTAGAGCTTTTTAGAGAGAAATATGAGTGAATTACGAGATGGCTTCGGAGCCCAAGGCAGCTGCCTAGGAGATGTGCCTGAAAGGTCAATTTTTTAGTTTGGTTGAATTAGGACCCCAATTCGTGGTCAATAATAGCCCCATGTAATATTATTGAGATGGGAAAAGGTTCAAAAAAGTTATATCTTGTTAGGGAGAAATATGAGTGAATTACGAGATCGTTTCGTAGCCCTAGGCAGCTGCCTAGGAGATTTGGCCTGAAAGGTCAATTTTTTGTTAGGTTGAATTAGGACCCCAATTCATGGTCAATAATAGCCCCATATTATATTATTGAGATGGGAAAAGGTTCAAAAAAATTAGAGCTTGTTAGAGAGAAATATGAGTGAATTACGAAATCGCTTCGGAGCCCTAGGCAGCTGCCTAGGAGATTTGGCCTGAAAGGTCAATTTTTTAGTTTGGTTGAATTAGGAACCCAATTCATGGTCAATAATAGCACTATATAATATTATTTATATGGGAAAAGGTTCAAAAAAATTAGAGCTTGTTAGGGAGAAATATGAGTGAATTACGAGATCGCTTCGGAGCCCTAGGTAGCAGCCAAGGAGATTTGGCCAGAAAGGTCAATTTTTTTTTTTGGTTGAATTAGGACCCCAATTCATGGTCAATAATAGCCCCATATAATATTATTGAGATGGGAAAAGGTTCAAAAAAATTAGAGCTTGTTAGAGAGTAATATGAGTGAATTACGAGATCGCTTCGGAGCCCTAGGCAGCTGCCTAGGAGATTCTACCAGAAAGGACAATTTTTTAGTTTGGTTGAATTAGGACCCCAATTCATGGTAAATAATAGCCCTATATAATATTATTTAGATGGGAAAAGTTTCAAAAAAATTAGAGCTTGTTAGAGAGAAATATGAGTGAATTACGAGATCGCTTCGGAGCCCTTGGTAGCAGCCAAGGAGTTTTGGCCTGAAAGGTCAATTTTTTTGTTTGGTTGAATTAGGACCCCAATTGATGGTAAATAATAGCCCTATATAATATTATTTACATGGGAAAAGGGTGAAAAAAATTAGAGCTTGTTAGGGAGAAATATGAGTGAATTACGATATCGCTTCGGAGCCTATGTAGCTGCCTAGGAGATTTGGCCTGAAAGGTCAATTTTTTTTGTTTGGTTGAATTAGAACCCCAATTCGTGGTCTATAATAGCCCCATATAATATTATTGAGATGGGAAAAGATTCAAAAAAATTAGAGCTTGTTAGAGAGTAAAATGAGTGAATAACGAAATCGCTTCGGAGCCCTAGGCAGCTGCCTAGGAGATTTGGCCTGAAAGGTCAATTTTTTTGTTTGGTTGAATTAGGACCCCAATTCGTGGTCTATAATAGCCCCATATAATATTATTGAGATGGGAAAAGGTTCAAAAAAATTAGAGCTTGTTAGAGAGAAATATGAGTGAATAACGAGATCGCTTCGGAGCCCTAAGCAGCTGCATAGGAGATTTGGCCTGAAAGGTCAATTTTTTTGTTTTTTTGAATTAGGACCCCAATTCATGGTCAATAATATCCCTTTATAATATTATTTAGATGGGAAAAGGTTCAAAAAAATTAGAGCTTGTTAGGGAGAAATATGAGTGAATTACGAGATCGCTTCGGAGCCCTAGGTAGCAGCCAAGGAGATTTGGCCAGAAAGGTCAATTTTTTTGTTTGGTTGAATTAGGACCCCAATTCATGGTCAATAATAGCCCCATATAATATTATTGAGATGGGAAAAGGTTCAAAAAATTTAGAGCTTGTTAGAGAGTAATATGAGTGAATTACGAGATCGCTTCGGAGCACTAGGCAGCAGCCTAGGAGATTCGGCCAGAAAGGTCAATTTTTTAGTTTGGTTGAATTAGGACCCCAATTCATGGTAAATAATAGCCCTATATAATATTATTTAGATGGGAAAAGGTTCAAAAAAATTAGAGCTTGTTAGAGAGAAATATGAGTGAATTACGAGATCGCTTCGTAGCCCTAGGTAGCAGCCAAGGAGATTTGGCCTGAAAGGTAAATTTTTTTGTTTGGTTGAATTAGGACCCCAATTCATGGTAAATAATAGCCCTATATAATATTATTTACATGGGAAAAGGGTCAAAAAAATTAGAGCTTGTTAGGGAGAAATATGAGTGAATTACGAGATCGCTTCGGAGCCTAGGTAGCTGCCTAGGAGATTTGGCCTGAAAGGACAATTTTTTTGTTTGGTTGAATTAGGACCCCAATTCTTGGTCAATAATAGCCCCATATAATATTATTGAGATGGGAAAAGGTTCAAAAAAATTAGAGCTTGTTAGAGAGAAATATGAGTGAATAACGAGATCGCTTCGGAGCCCTAGGCAGCTGCCTAGGAGATTTGGCCTGAAAGGTCAATTTTTTGTTTGGTTGAATTAGGACCCCAATTCATGGTCAATAATAGCCCCATATAATATTATTGAGATGGGAAAAGGTTCAAAAAAATTAGAGCTTGTTAGAGAGAAATATGAGTGAATTACGAGATCGCTTCGTAGCCCTAGGCAGCTGCCTAGGAGATTTGGCCTGAAAGGTCAATTTTTTGTTTGGTTGAATTAGGACCCCAATTCATGGTCAATAATAGCCCCATATAATATTATTGAGATGGGAAAAGGTTCAAAAAAATTAGAGCTTGTTAGAGAGAAATATGAGTGAATTACGAAATCGCTTCGGAGCCCTAGGCAGCTGCCTAGGAGATTTGGCCTGAAAGGTCAATTTTTTAGTTTGGTTGAATTTGGAACCCAATTCATGGTCAATAATAGCCCCATATAATATTATTGAGATGGGAAAAGGTTCAAAAAAATTAGAGCTTGTTAGAGAGAAATATGAGTGAATAACGAGATCGCTTCGGAGCCCTAGGCAGCTGCCTAGGAGATTTGGCCTGAAAGGTCAATTTTTTGTTTGGTTGAATTAGGACCCCAATTCATGGTCAATAATAGCCCCATGTAATATTATTGAGATGGGAAAAGGTTCAAAAAAGTTATATCTTGTTAGGGAGAAATATGAGTGAATTACGAGATCGCTTCGTAGCCCTAGGCAGCTGCCTAGGAGATTTGGCCTGAAAGGTCAATTTTTTGTTTGGTTGAATTAGGACCCCAATTCATGGTCAATAATAGCCCCATAAAATATTATTGAGATGGGAAAAGGTTCAAAAATATTAGAGCTTGTTAGAGAGAAATATGAGTGAATTACGAAATCGCTTCGGAGCCCTAGGCAGCTGCCTAGGAGATTTGGCCTGAAAGGTCAATTTTTTAGTTTGGTTGAATTTGGAACCCAATTCATGGTCAATAATAGCACTATATAATATTATTTATATGGGAAAAGGTTCAAAAAAATTAGAGCTTGTTAGGGAGAAATATGGGTGAATTACGAGATCGCTTCGGAGCCCTAGGTAGCAGCCAAGGAGATTTGGCCAGAAAGGTCAATTTTTTTGTTTGGTTGAATTAGGACCCCAATTCATGGTCAATAATAGCCCCATATAATATTATTGAGATGGGAAAAGGTTCAAAAAAATTAGAGCTTGTTAGAGAGTAATATGAGTGAATTACGAGATCGCTTCGGAGCCCTAGGCAGCTGCCTAGGAGATTCTACCAGAAAGGACAATTTTTTAGTTTGGTTGAATTAGGACCCCAATTCATGGTAAATAATAGCCCTATATAATATTATTTAGATGGGAAAAGGTTCAAAAAAATTAGAGCTTGTTAGAGAGAAATATGAGTGAATTACGAGATCGCTTCGGAGCCCTAGGTAGCAGCCAAGGAGATTTGGCCTGAAAGGTCAATTTTTTTGTTTGGTTGAATTAGGACCCCAATTCATGGTAAATAATAGCCCTATATAATATTATTTACATGGGAAAAGGGTGAAAACAATTAGAGCTTGTTAGGGAGAAATATGAGTGAATTACGATATCGCTTCAGAGCCTATGTAGCTGCCTAGGAGATTTGGCCTGAAAGGTCAATTTTTTTTGTTTGGTTGAATTAGAACCCCAATTCGTGGTCTATAATAGCCCCATATAATATTATTGAGATGGGAAAAGATTCAAAAAAATTAGAGCTTGTTAGAGAGTAAAATGAGTGAATTACGAAATCGCTTCGGAGCCCTAGGCAGCTGCCTAGGAGATTTGGCCTGAAAGGTCAATTTTTTTGTTTGGTTGAATTAGGACCCCAATTCGTGGTCTATAATAGCCCCATATAATATTATTGAGATGGGAAAACATTCAAAAAAATTAGAGCTTGTTAGAGAGTAAAATGAGTGAATTACGAAATCGCTTCGGAGCCCAAGGCAGCTGCCTAGGAGATGTGGCCTGAAAGGTCAATTTTTTAGTTTGGTTGAATTAGGACCCCAATTCGTGGTCAACAATAGCCCCATATAATATTATTGAGATGGGAAAAGGTTCAAAAAAATTATATCTTGTTAGGGAGAAATATGAGTGAATTACGAGATCGCTTCGGAGCCCTAGGCAGCTGCCTAGGAGATTTGGCCTGAAAGGTCAATTTTTTGTTTGGTTGAATTAGGACCCCAATTCATGGTCAATAATAGCCCCATATAATATTATTGAGATGGGAAAAGGTTCAAAAAATTTAGAGCTTGTTAGAGAGTAATATGAGTGAATTACGAGATCGCTTCGGAGCCCTAGGCAGCTGCCTAGGAGATTCGGCCAGAAAGGTCAATTTTTTAGTTTGGTTGAATTAGGACCCCAATTGATGGTAAATAATAGCCCTATATAATATTATTTAGATGGGAAAAGGTTCAAAAAAATTAGAGCTTGTTAGAGAGAAATATGGGTGAATTACGAGATCGCTTCGTAGCCCTAGGTAGCAGCCAAGGAGATTTGGCCTGAAAGGTCAATTTTTTTGTTTGGTTGAATTAGAACCCCAATTCATGGTAAATAATAGCCCTATATAATATTATTTACATGGGAAAAGGGTCAAAAAAATTAGAGCTTGTTAGGGAGAAATATGAGTGAATTACGAGATCGCTTCGGAGCCTAGGTAGCTGCCTAGGAGATTTGGCCTGAAAGGACAATTTTTTTGTTTGGTTGAATTAGGACCCCAATTCATGGTCAATAATAGCCCCATATAATATTATTGAGATGGGAAAAGGTTCAAAAAAATTAGAGCTTGTTAGAGAGAAATATGAGTGAATAACGAGATCGCTTCGGAGCCCTAGGCAGCTGCTTAGGAGATTTGGCCTGAAAGGTCAATTTTTTGTTTGGTTGAATTAGGACCCCAATTCATGGTCTATAATAGCCCCATATAATATTATTGAGATGGGAAAAGGTTCAAAAAAATTAGAGCTTGTTAGAGAGAAATATGAGTGAATTACGAGATCGCTTCGTAGCCCTAGGCAGCTGCCTAGGAGATTTGGCCTGAAAGGTCAATTTTTTGTTTGGTTGAATTAGGACCCCAATTCATGGTCAATAATAGCCCCATATAATATTATTGAGATGGGAAAAGGTTCAAAAAAATTAGAGCTTGTTAGAGAGTAATATGAGTGAATTACGAGAACGCTTCGGAGCCCTAGGCAGCTGCCTAGGAGATTCGGCCAGAAAGGTCAATTTTTTAGTTTGGTTGAATTAGGACCCCAATTCATGGTAAATAATAGCCCTATATAATATTATTTAGATGGGAAAAGGTTCAAAAAAATTAGAGCTTGTTAGAGAGAAATATGAGTGAATTACGAGATCGCTTCGTAGCCCTAGGTAGCAGCCAAGGAGATTTGGCCTGAAAGGTCAATTTTTTTGTTTGGTTGAATTAGGACCCCAATTCATGGTAAATAATAGCCCTATATAATATTATTTACATGGGAAAAGGTTCAAAAAAATTAGAGCTTGTTAGGTTGTAAAATGAGTGAATTACGAAATCGCTTCGGAGCCTAGGTAGCAGCCTAGGAGATTTGGCCTGGAAGGTCAATTTTTTTGTTTGGTTGAATTAGGACCCCAATTCATGGTCAATAATAGCCCCATATAATATTATTGAGTTGGGAAAAGGTTCAAAAAAATTAGAGCTTGTTAGAGAGTAAAATGAGTGAATTACGAAATCTCTTCGGAACCCTAGGCAGCAGCCTAGGAGATTTGGCCTGAAAGGTCAATTTTTTAGTTTGGTTGAATTAGGGCCCCAATTCATGGTAAATAATAGCCCTATATAATATTATTGAGATGGGAAAAGGTTCAAAAAAATTAGAGCTTGTTAGAGAGAAATATGAGTGAATTACGAGATGGCTTCGGAGCCCTAAGCAGCTGCCTAGGAGATATGGCCCGAAAGGTAAATTTTTTTGTTTGGTTGAATTAGGACCCCAATTCATTGTAAATAATAGCCCCATATAATATTATTTAGATGGGAAAAGTTTCAAAAAAATTAGAGTTTGTTAGATAGAAATATGAGTGAAGTACGAGATCGCTTCGGAGCCCTAGGTAGCAGCCAAGGAGATTTGGCCTGAAAGGTCAATTTTTTTGTTTGGTTGAATTAGGACCCCAATTCATGGTAAATAATAGCCCAATATAATATTATTTATATGGGAAAAGGTTCATAAAAATTAGAGCTTGTTAGGGAGAAATATGAGTGAATTACGAGATCACTTCGGAGCTTAGGTAGCTGCCTAGGAGATTTGGCCTGAAAGGTCAATTATTTTGTTTGGTTGAATTAGGACCCCAATTCATGGTTTATAATAGCCCCATATAATATTATTGAGATGGGAAAAGGTTCAAAAAAATTAGAGCTTGTTAGAGAGAAAAATGAGTGAATTACGAGATCGCTTCGGAGCCCTAGGCAGCTGCCTAGGAAATTTGGCCTGAAAGGTCAATTTTTTAGTTTGGTTGAATTAGGACCCCAATTCATGGTAAATAATAGCCCCATATAATATTATTGAGATGGGAAAAGATTCAAAAAAATTAGAGCTTGTTAGAGAGTAAAATGAGTGAATTACGAAATCGCATCGGAGCCCTAGGCAGCTGCATAGCAGATTTGGCCTGAAAGGTCAATTTTTTAGTTTCGTTGAATTAGGAACCCAATTCATGGTCAATAATAGCGCTATATAATATTATTTAGATGGGAAAAGGTTCAAAAAAATTAGAGCTTATTAGAGAGAAATATGAGTGAATTACGAGATGGCTTCGGAGCCCTAAGCAGCGGCCTAGGAGATATGGCCTGAAAGGTCAATTTTTTTGTTTGGTTGAATTAGGACCCCAATTCATGGTAAATAATAGCCCCATATAATATTATTGAGATGGGAAAAGGTTCTAAAAAATTAGAGCTTGTTAGAAAGAAATATGAGTGAATTACGAGATCGCTTCGGAGCCCTAGGCCGCTGCCTAGGAGATTTGGCCTGAAAGGTCAATTTTTTAGTTTGGTTGAATTAGGACCCCAATTCATGGTAAATAATAGCCCTATATAATATTATTTAGATGGGAAAAGGTTCAAAAAAATTAGAGCTTGTTAGAGAGAAATATGAGTGAATTACGAGATCGCTTCGTAGCCCTAGGTAGCAGCCAAGGAGATTTGGCCTGAAAGGTCAATTTTTTTGTTTGGTTGAATTAGGACCCCAATTCATGGTAAATAATAGCCCTATATAATATTATTTACATGGGAAAAGGGTCAAAAAAATTAGAGCTTGTTAGGGAGAAATATGAGTGAATTACGAGATCGCTTCGGAGCCTAGGTAGCTGCCTAGGAGATTTGGCCTGAAAGGACAATTTTTTTGTTTGGTTGAATTAGGACCCCAATTCATGGTCAATAATAGCCCCATATAATATTATTGAGATGGGAAAAGGTTCAAAAAAATTAGAGCTTGTTAGAGAGAAATATGAGTGAATAACGAGATCGCTTCGGAGCCCTAGGCAGCTGCCTAGGAGATTTGGCCTGAAAGGTCAATTTTTTTGTTTTGTTGAATTAGGACCCCAATTCATGGTCAATAATATCCCTTTATAATATTATTTAGATGGGAAAAGGTTCAAAAAAATTAGAGCTTGTTAGGGAGAAATATGAGTGAATTACGAGATCGCTTCGGAGTCCTAGGTAGCAGCCAAGGAGATTTGGCCAGAAAGGTCAATTTTTTTGTTTTGTTGTATTAGGACCCCAATTCATGGTCAATAATAGCGCTATATAATATTATTGAGATGGGAAAAGGTTCAAAAAAATTAGAGCTTTTTAGAGAGAAATATGAGTGAATTACGAGATGGCTTCGGAGCCCAAGGCAGCTGCCTAGGAGATGTGCCTGAAAGGTCAATTTTTTAGTTTGGTTGAATTAGGACCCCAATTCGTGGTCAATAATAGCCCCATGTAATATTATTGAGATGGGAAAAGGTTCAAAAAAGTTATATCTTGTTAGGGAGAAATATGAGTGAATTACGAGATCGTTTCGTAGCCCTAGGCAGCTGCCTAGGAGATTTGGCCTGAAAGGTCAATTTTTTGTTAGGTTGAATTAGGACCCCAATTCATGGTCAATAATAGCCCCATATTATATTATTGAGATGGGAAAAGGTTCAAAAAAATTAGAGCTTGTTAGAGAGAAATATGAGTGAATTACGAAATCGCTTCGGAGCCCTAGGCAGCTGCCTAGGAGATTTGGCCTGAAAGGTCAATTTTTTAGTTTGGTTGAATTAGGAACCCAATTCATGGTCAATAATAGCACTATATAATATTATTTATATGGGAAAAGGTTCAAAAAAATTAGAGCTTGTTAGGGAGAAATATGAGTGAATTACGAGATCGCTTCGGAGCCCTAGGTAGCAGCCAAGGAGATTTGGCCAGAAAGGTCAATTTTTTTTTTTGGTTGAATTAGGACCCCAATTCATGGTCAATAATAGCCCCATATAATATTATTGAGATGGGAAAAGGTTCAAAAAAATTAGAGCTTGTTAGAGAGTAATATGAGTGAATTACGAGATCGCTTCGGAGCCCTAGGCAGCTGCCTAGGAGATTCTACCAGAAAGGACAATTTTTTAGTTTGGTTGAATTAGGACCCCAATTCATGGTAAATAATAGCCCTATATAATATTATTTAGATGGGAAAAGTTTCAAAAAAATTAGAGCTTGTTAGAGAGAAATATGAGTGAATTACGAGATCGCTTCGGAGCCCTTGGTAGCAGCCAAGGAGTTTTGGCCTGAAAGGTCAATTTTTTTGTTTGGTTGAATTAGGACCCCAATTGATGGTAAATAATAGCCCTATATAATATTATTTACATGGGAAAAGGGTGAAAAAAATTAGAGCTTGTTAGGGAGAAATATGAGTGAATTACGATATCGCTTCGGAGCCTATGTAGCTGCCTAGGAGATTTGGCCTGAAAGGTCAATTTTTTTTGTTTGGTTGAATTAGAACCCCAATTCGTGGTCTATAATAGCCCCATATAATATTATTGAGATGGGAAAAGATTCAAAAAAATTAGAGCTTGTTAGAGAGTAAAATGAGTGAATAACGAAATCGCTTCGGAGCCCTAGGCAGCTGCCTAGGAGATTTGGCCTGAAAGGTCAATTTTTTTGTTTGGTTGAATTAGGACCCCAATTCGTGGTCTATAATAGCCCCATATAATATTATTGAGATGGGAAAAGGTTCAAAAAAATTAGAGCTTGTTAGAGAGAAATATGAGTGAATAACGAGATCGCTTCGGAGCCCTAAGCAGCTGCATAGGAGATTTGGCCTGAAAGGTCAATTTTTTTGTTTTTTTGAATTAGGACCCCAATTCATGGTCAATAATATCCCTTTATAATATTATTTAGATGGGAAAAGGTTCAAAAAAATTAGAGCTTGTTAGGGAGAAATATGAGTGAATTACGAGATCGCTTCGGAGCCCTAGGTAGCAGCCAAGGAGATTTGGCCAGAAAGGTCAATTTTTTTGTTTGGTTGAATTAGGACCCCAATTCATGGTCAATAATAGCCCCATATAATATTATTGAGATGGGAAAAGGTTCAAAAAATTTAGAGCTTGTTAGAGAGTAATATGAGTGAATTACGAGATCGCTTCGGAGCACTAGGCAGCAGCCTAGGAGATTCGGCCAGAAAGGTCAATTTTTTAGTTTGGTTGAATTAGGACCCCAATTCATGGTAAATAATAGCCCTATATAATATTATTTAGATGGGAAAAGGTTCAAAAAAATTAGAGCTTGTTAGAGAGAAATATGAGTGAATTACGAGATCGCTTCGTAGCCCTAGGTAGCAGCCAAGGAGATTTGGCCTGAAAGGTAAATTTTTTTGTTTGGTTGAATTAGGACCCCAATTCATGGTAAATAATAGCCCTATATAATATTATTTACATGGGAAAAGGGTCAAAAAAATTAGAGCTTGTTAGGGAGAAATATGAGTGAATTACGAGATCGCTTCGGAGCCTAGGTAGCTGCCTAGGAGATTTGGCCTGAAAGGACAATTTTTTTGTTTGGTTGAATTAGGACCCCAATTCTTGGTCAATAATAGCCCCATATAATATTATTGAGATGGGAAAAGGTTCAAAAAAATTAGAGCTTGTTAGAGAGAAATATGAGTGAATAACGAGATCGCTTCGGAGCCCTAGGCAGCTGCCTAGGAGATTTGGCCTGAAAGGTCAATTTTTTGTTTGGTTGAATTAGGACCCCAATTCATGGTCAATAATAGCCCCATATAATATTATTGAGATGGGAAAAGGTTCAAAAAAATTAGAGCTTGTTAGAGAGAAATATGAGTGAATTACGAGATCGCTTCGTAGCCCTAGGCAGCTGCCTAGGAGATTTGGCCTGAAAGGTCAATTTTTTGTTTGGTTGAATTAGGACCCCAATTCATGGTCAATAATAGCCCCATATAATATTATTGAGATGGGAAAAGGTTCAAAAAAATTAGAGCTTGTTAGAGAGAAATATGAGTGAATTACGAAATCGCTTCGGAGCCCTAGGCAGCTGCCTAGGAGATTTGGCCTGAAAGGTCAATTTTTTAGTTTGGTTGAATTTGGAACCCAATTCATGGTCAATAATAGCCCCATATAATATTATTGAGATGGGAAAAGGTTCAAAAAAATTAGAGCTTGTTAGAGAGAAATATGAGTGAATAACGAGATCGCTTCGGAGCCCTAGGCAGCTGCCTAGGAGATTTGGCCTGAAAGGTCAATTTTTTGTTTGGTTGAATTAGGACCCCAATTCATGGTCAATAATAGCCCCATGTAATATTATTGAGATGGGAAAAGGTTCAAAAAAGTTATATCTTGTTAGGGAGAAATATGAGTGAATTACGAGATCGCTTCGTAGCCCTAGGCAGCTGCCTAGGAGATTTGGCCTGAAAGGTCAATTTTTTGTTTGGTTGAATTAGGACCCCAATTCATGGTCAATAATAGCCCCATAAAATATTATTGAGATGGGAAAAGGTTCAAAAATATTAGAGCTTGTTAGAGAGAAATATGAGTGAATTACGAAATCGCTTCGGAGCCCTAGGCAGCTGCCTAGGAGATTTGGCCTGAAAGGTCAATTTTTTAGTTTGGTTGAATTTGGAACCCAATTCATGGTCAATAATAGCACTATATAATATTATTTATATGGGAAAAGGTTCAAAAAAATTAGAGCTTGTTAGGGAGAAATATGGGTGAATTACGAGATCGCTTCGGAGCCCTAGGTAGCAGCCAAGGAGATTTGGCCAGAAAGGTCAATTTTTTTGTTTGGTTGAATTAGGACCCCAATTCATGGTCAATAATAGCCCCATATAATATTATTGAGATGGGAAAAGGTTCAAAAAAATTAGAGCTTGTTAGAGAGTAATATGAGTGAATTACGAGATCGCTTCGGAGCCCTAGGCAGCTGCCTAGGAGATTCTACCAGAAAGGACAATTTTTTAGTTTGGTTGAATTAGGACCCCAATTCATGGTAAATAATAGCCCTATATAATATTATTTAGATGGGAAAAGGTTCAAAAAAATTAGAGCTTGTTAGAGAGAAATATGAGTGAATTACGAGATCGCTTCGGAGCCCTAGGTAGCAGCCAAGGAGATTTGGCCTGAAAGGTCAATTTTTTTGTTTGGTTGAATTAGGACCCCAATTCATGGTAAATAATAGCCCTATATAATATTATTTACATGGGAAAAGGGTGAAAACAATTAGAGCTTGTTAGGGAGAAATATGAGTGAATTACGATATCGCTTCAGAGCCTATGTAGCTGCCTAGGAGATTTGGCCTGAAAGGTCAATTTTTTTTGTTTGGTTGAATTAGAACCCCAATTCGTGGTCTATAATAGCCCCATATAATATTATTGAGATGGGAAAAGATTCAAAAAAATTAGAGCTTGTTAGAGAGTAAAATGAGTGAATTACGAAATCGCTTCGGAGCCCTAGGCAGCTGCCTAGGAGATTTGGCCTGAAAGGTCAATTTTTTTGTTTGGTTGAATTAGGACCCCAATTCGTGGTCTATAATAGCCCCATATAATATTATTGAGATGGGAAAACATTCAAAAAAATTAGAGCTTGTTAGAGAGTAAAATGAGTGAATTACGAAATCGCTTCGGAGCCCAAGGCAGCTGCCTAGGAGATGTGGCCTGAAAGGTCAATTTTTTAGTTTGGTTGAATTAGGACCCCAATTCGTGGTCAACAATAGCCCCATATAATATTATTGAGATGGGAAAAGGTTCAAAAAAATTATATCTTGTTAGGGAGAAATATGAGTGAATTACGAGATCGCTTCGGAGCCCTAGGCAGCTGCCTAGGAGATTTGGCCTGAAAGGTCAATTTTTTGTTTGGTTGAATTAGGACCCCAATTCATGGTCAATAATAGCCCCATATAATATTATTGAGATGGGAAAAGGTTCAAAAAATTTAGAGCTTGTTAGAGAGTAATATGAGTGAATTACGAGATCGCTTCGGAGCCCTAGGCAGCTGCCTAGGAGATTCGGCCAGAAAGGTCAATTTTTTAGTTTGGTTGAATTAGGACCCCAATTGATGGTAAATAATAGCCCTATATAATATTATTTAGATGGGAAAAGGTTCAAAAAAATTAGAGCTTGTTAGAGAGAAATATGGGTGAATTACGAGATCGCTTCGTAGCCCTAGGTAGCAGCCAAGGAGATTTGGCCTGAAAGGTCAATTTTTTTGTTTGGTTGAATTAGAACCCCAATTCATGGTAAATAATAGCCCTATATAATATTATTTACATGGGAAAAGGGTCAAAAAAATTAGAGCTTGTTAGGGAGAAATATGAGTGAATTACGAGATCGCTTCGGAGCCTAGGTAGCTGCCTAGGAGATTTGGCCTGAAAGGACAATTTTTTTGTTTGGTTGAATTAGGACCCCAATTCATGGTCAATAATAGCCCCATATAATATTATTGAGATGGGAAAAGGTTCAAAAAAATTAGAGCTTGTTAGAGAGAAATATGAGTGAATAACGAGATCGCTTCGGAGCCCTAGGCAGCTGCTTAGGAGATTTGGCCTGAAAGGTCAATTTTTTGTTTGGTTGAATTAGGACCCCAATTCATGGTCTATAATAGCCCCATATAATATTATTGAGATGGGAAAAGGTTCAAAAAAATTAGAGCTTGTTAGAGAGAAATATGAGTGAATTACGAGATCGCTTCGTAGCCCTAGGCAGCTGCCTAGGAGATTTGGCCTGAAAGGTCAATTTTTTGTTTGGTTGAATTAGGACCCCAATTCATGGTCAATAATAGCCCCATATAATATTATTGAGATGGGAAAAGGTTCAAAAAAATTAGAGCTTGTTAGAGAGTAATATGAGTGAATTACGAGAACGCTTCGGAGCCCTAGGCAGCTGCCTAGGAGATTCGGCCAGAAAGGTCAATTTTTTAGTTTGGTTGAATTAGGACCCCAATTCATGGTAAATAATAGCCCTATATAATATTATTTAGATGGGAAAAGGTTCAAAAAAATTAGAGCTTGTTAGAGAGAAATATGAGTGAATTACGAGATCGCTTCGTAGCCCTAGGTAGCAGCCAAGGAGATTTGGCCTGAAAGGTCAATTTTTTTGTTTGGTTGAATTAGGACCCCAATTCATGGTAAATAATAGCCCTATATAATATTATTTACATGGGAAAAGGGTCAAAAAAATTAGAGCTTGTTAGGGAGAAATATGAGTGAATTACGAGATCGCTTCGGAGCCTAGGTAGCTGCCTAGGAGATTTGGCCTGAAAGGACAATTTTTTTGTTTGGTTGAATTAGGACCCCAATTCATGGTCAATAATAGCCCCATATAATATTATTGAGATGGGAAAAGGTTCAAAAAAATTAGAGCTTGTTAGAGAGAAATATGAGTGAATAACGAGATCGCTTCGGAGCCCTAGGCAGCTGCCTAGGAGATTTGGCCTGAAAGGTCAATTTTTTTGTTTTGTTGAATTAGGACCCCAATTCATGGTCAATAATATCCCTTTATAATATTATTTAGATGGGAAAAGGTTCAAAAAAATTAGAGCTTGTTAGGGAGAAATATGAGTGAATTACGAGATCGCTTCGGAGCCCTAGGTAGCAGCCAAGGAGATTTGGCCAGAAAGGTCAATTTTTTTGTTTTGTTGTATTAGGACCCCAATTCATGGTCAATAATAGCGCTATATAATATTATTGAGATGGGAAAAGGTTCAAAAAAATTAGAGCTTTTTAGAGAGAAATATGAGTGAATTACGAGATGGCTTCGGAGCCCAAGGCAGCTGCCTAGGAGATGTGCCTGAAAGGTCAATTTTTTAGTTTGGTTGAATTAGGACCCCAATTCATGGTAAATAATAGCCCTATATAATATTATTTAGATGGGAAAAGGATCAAAAAAATTAGAGCTTGTTAGAGAGAAATATGAGTGAATTACGAGATCGCTTCGTAGCCCTAGGTAGCAGCCAAGGAGATTTGGCCTGAAAGGTAAATTTTTTTGTTTGGTTGAATTAGGACCCCAATTCATGGTAAATAATAGCCCTATATAATATTATTTACATGGGAAAAGGGTCAAAAAAATTAGAGCTTGTTAGGGAGAAATATGAGTGAATTACGAGATCGCTTCGGAGCCTAGGTAGCTGCCTAGGAGATTTGGCCTGAAAGGACAATTTTTTTGTTTGGTTGAATTAGGACCCCAATTCATGGTCAATAATAGCCCCATATAATATTATTGAGATGGGAAAAGGTTCAAAAAAATTAGAGCTTGTTAGAGAGAAATATGAGTGAATAACGAGATCGCTTCGGAGCCCTAGGCAGCTGCCTAGGAGATTTGGCCTGAAAGGTCAATTTTTTGTTTGGTTGAATTAGGACCCCAATTCATGGTCAATAATAGCCCCATATAATATTATTGAGATGGGAAAAGGTTCAAAAAAATTAGAGCTTGTTAGAGAGAAATATGGGTGAATTACGAGATCGCTTCGTAGCCCTAGGTAGCAGCCAAGGAGATTTGGCCTGAAAGGTCAATTTTTTTGTTTGGTTGAATTAGAACCCCAATTCATGGTAAATAATAGCCCTATATAATATTATTTACATGGGAAAAGGGTCAAAAAAATTAGAGCTTGTTAGGGAGAAATATGAGTGAATTACGAGATCGCTTCGGAGCCTAGGTAGCTGCCTAGGAGATTTGGCCTGAAAGGACAATTTTTTTGTTTGGTTGAATTAGGACCCCAATTCATGGTCAATAATAGCCCCATATAATATTATTGAGATGGGAAAAGGTTCAAAAAAATTAGAGCTTGTTAGAGAGAAATATGAGTGAATAACGAGATCGCTTCGGAGCCCTAGGCAGCTGCTTAGGAGATTTGGCCTGAAAGGTCAATTTTTTGTTTGGTTGAATTAGGACCCCAATTCATGGTCTATAATAGCCCCATATAATATTATTGAGATGGGAAAAGGTTCAAAAAAATTAGAGCTTGTTAGAGAGAAATATGAGTGAATTACGAGATCGCTTCGTAGCCCTAGGCAGCTGCCTAGGAGATTTGGCCTGAAAGGTCAATTTTTTGTTTGGTTGAATTAGGACCCCAATTCATGGTCAATAATAGCCCCATATAATATTATTGAGATGGGAAAAGGTTCAAAAAAATTAGAGCTTGTTAGAGAGTAATATGAGTGAATTACGAGAACGCTTCGGAGCCCTAGGCAGCTGCCTAGGAGATTCGGCCAGAAAGGTCAATTTTTTAGTTTGGTTGAATTAGGACCCCAATTCATGGTAAATAATAGCCCTATATAATATTATTTAGATGGGAAAAGGTTCAAAAAAATTAGAGCTTGTTAGAGAGAAATATGAGTGAATTACGAGATCGCTTCGTAGCCCTAGGTAGCAGCCAAGGAGATTTGGCCTGAAAGGTCAATTTTTTTGTTTGGTTGAATTAGGACCCCAATTCATGGTAAATAATAGCCCTATATAATATTATTTACATGGGAAAAGGGTCAAAAAAATTAGAGCTTGTTAGGGAGAAATATGAGTGAATTACGAGATCGCTTCGGAGCCTAGGTAGCTGCCTAGGAGATTTGGCCTGAAAGGACAATTTTTTTGTTTGGTTGAATTAGGACCCCAATTCATGGTCAATAATAGCCCCATATAATATTATTGAGATGGGAAAAGGTTCAAAAAAATTAGAGCTTGTTAGAGAGAAATATGAGTGAATAACGAGATCGCTTCGGAGCCCTAGGCAGCTGCCTAGGAGATTTGGCCTGAAAGGTCAATTTTTTTGTTTTGTTGAATTAGGACCCCAATTCATGGTCAATAATATCCCTTTATAATATTATTTAGATGGGAAAAGGTTCAAAAAAATTAGAGCTTGTTAGGGAGAAATATGAGTGAATTACGAGATCGCTTCGGAGCCCTAGGTAGCAGCCAAGGAGATTTGGCCAGAAAGGTCAATTTTTTTGTTTTGTTGTATTAGGACCCCAATTCATGGTCAATAATAGCGCTATATAATATTATTGAGATGGGAAAAGGTTCAAAAAAATTAGAGCTTTTTAGAGAGAAATATGAGTGAATTACGAGATGGCTTCGGAGCCCAAGGCAGCTGCCTAGGAGATGTGCCTGAAAGGTCAATTTTTTAGTTTGGTTGAATTAGGACCCCAATTCATGGTAAATAATAGCCCTATATAATATTATTTAGATGGGAAAAGGATCAAAAAAATTAGAGCTTGTTAGAGAGAAATATGAGTGAATTACGAGATCGCTTCGTAGCCCTAGGTAGCAGCCAAGGAGATTTGGCCTGAAAGGTAAATTTTTTTGTTTGGTTGAATTAGAACCCCAATTCATGGTAAATAATAGCCCTATATAATATTATTTACATGGGAAAAGGGTCAAAAAAATTAGAGCTTGTTAGGGAGAAATATGAGTGAATTACGAGATCGCTTCGGAGCCTAGGTAGCTGCCTAGGAGATTTGGCCTGAAAGGACAATTTTTTTGTTTGGTTGAATTAGGACCCCAATTCATGGTCAATAATAGCCCCATATAATATTATTGAGATGGGAAAAGGTTCAAAAAAATTAGAGCTTGTTAGAGAGAAATATGAGTGAATAACGAGATCGCTTCGGAGCCCTAGGCAGCTGCCTAGGAGATTTGGCCTGAAAGGTCAATTTTTTGTTTGGTTGAATTAGGACCCCAATTCATGGTCAATAATAGCCCCATATAATATTATTGAGATGGGAAAAGGTTCAAAAAAATTAGAGCTTGTTAGAGAGAAATATGAGTGAATTACGAGATCGCTTCGTAGCCCTAGGCAGCTGCCTTGGAGATTTGGCCTGAAAGGTCAATTTTTTGTTTGGTTGAATTAGGACCCCAATTCATGGTCAATAATAGCCCCATATAATATTATTGAGATGGGAAAAGGTTCAAAAAAATTAGAGCTTGTTAGAGAGTAATATGAGTGAATTACGAGATCGCTTCGGAGCCCTAGGCAGCTGCCTAGGAGATTCGGCCAGAAAGGTCAATTTTTTAGTTTGGTTGAATTAGGACCCCAATTCATGGTAAATAATAGCCCTATATAATATTATTTAGATGGGAAAAGGTTCAAAAAAATTAGAGCTTGTTAGAGAGAAATATGAGTGAATTACGAGATCGCTTCGTAGCCCTAGGTAGCAGCCAAGGAGATTTGGCCTGAAAGGTCAATTTTTTTGTTTGGTTGAATTAGGACCCCAATTCATGGTAAATAATAGCCCTATATAATATTATTTACATGGGAAAAGGGTCAAAAAAATTAGAGCTTGTTAGGGAGAAATATGAGTGAATTACGAGATCGCTTCGGAGCCTAGGTAGCTGCCTAGGAGATTTGGCCTGAAAGGACAATTTTTTTGTTTGGTTGAATTAGGACCCCAATTCATGGTCAATAATAGCCCCATATAATATTATTGAGATGGGAAAAGGTTCAAAAAAATTAGAGCTTGTTAGAGAGAAATATGAGTGAATAACGAGATCGCTTCGGAGCCCTAGGCAGCTGCCTAGGAGATTCGGCCAGAAAGGTCAATTTTTTTGTTTTGTTGAATTAGGACCCCAATTCATGGTAAATAATAGCCCTATATAATATTATTTAGATGGGAAAAGGTTCAAAAAAATTAGAGCTTGTTAGAGAGAAATATGAGTGAATTACGAGATCGCTTCGTAGCCCTAGGTAGCAGCCAAGGAGATTTGGCCTGAAAGGTCAATTTTTTTGTTTGGTTGAATTAGGACCCCAATTCATGGTAAATAATAGCCCTATATAATATTATTTACATGGGAAAAGGGTCAAAAAAATTAGAGCTTGTTAGGGAGAAATATGAGTGAATTACGAGATCGCTTCGGAGCCTAGGTAGCTGCCTAGGAGATTTGGCCTGAAAGGACAATTTTTTTGTTTGGTTGAATTAGGACCCCAATTCATGGTCAATAATAGCCCCATATAATATTATTGAGATGGGAAAAGGTTCAAAAAAATTAGAGCTTGTTAGAGAGAAATATGAGTGAATAACGAGATCGCTTCGGAGCCCTAGGCAGCTGCCTAGGAGATTTGGCCTGAAAGGTCAATTTTTTTGTTTTGTTGAATTAGGACCCCAATTCATGGTCAATAATATCCCTTTATAATATTATTTAGATGGGAAAAGGTTCAAAAAAATTAGAGCTTGTTAGGGAGAAATATGAGTGAATTACGAGATCGCTTCGGAGCCCTAGGTAGCAGCCAAGGAGATTTGGCCAGAAAGGTCAATTTTTTTGTTTTGTTGTATTAGGACCCCAATTCATGGTCAATAATAGCGCTATATAATATTATTGAGATGGGAAAAGGTTCAAAAAAATTAGAGCTTTTTAGAGAGAAATATGAGTGAATTACGAGATGGCTTCGGAGCCCAAGGCAGCTGCCTAGGAGATGTGCCTGAAAGGTCAATTTTTTAGTTTGGTTGAATTAGGACCCCAATTCATGGTAAATAATAGCCCTATATAATATTATTTAGATGGGAAAAGGATCAAAAAAATTAGAGCTTGTTAGAGAGAAATATGAGTGAATTACGAGATCGCTTCGTAGCCCTAGGTAGCAGCCAAGGAGATTTGGCCTGAAAGGTAAATTTTTTTGTTTGGTTGAATTAGGACCCCAATTCATGGTAAATAATAGCCCTATATAATATTATTTACATGGGAAAAGGGTCAAAAAAATTAGAGCTTGTTAGGGAGAAATATGAGTGAATTACGAGATCGCTTCGGAGCCTAGGTAGCTGCCTAGGAGATTTGGCCTGAAAGGACAATTTTTTTGTTTGGTTGAATTAGGACCCCAATTCATGGTCAATAATAGCCCCATATAATATTATTGAGATGGGAAAAGGTTCAAAAAAATTAGAGCTTGTTAGAGAGAAATATGAGTGAATAACGAGATCGCTTCGGAGCCCTAGGCAGCTGCCTAGGAGATTTGGCCTGAAAGGTCAATTTTTTGTTTGGTTGAATTAGGACCCCAATTCATGGTCAATAATAGCCCCATATAATATTATTGAGATGGGAAAAGGTTCAAAAAAATTAGAGCTTGTTAGAGAGAAATATGAGTGAATTACGAGATCGCTTCGTAGCCCTAGGCAGCTGCCTTGGAGATTTGGCCTGAAAGGTCAATTTTTTGTTTGGTTGAATTAGGACCCCAATTCATGGTCAATAATAGCCCCATATAATATTATTGAGATGGGAAAAGGTTCAAAAAAATTAGAGCTTGTTAGAGAGTAATATGAGTGAATTACGAGATCGCTTCGGAGCCCTAGGCAGCTGCCTAGGAGATTCGGCCAGAAAGGTCAATTTTTTAGTTTGGTTGAATTAGGACCCCAATTCATGGTAAATAATAGCCCTATATAATATTATTTAGATGGGAAAAGGTTCAAAAAAATTAGAGCTTGTTAGAGAGAAATATGAGTGAATTACGAGATCGCTTCGTAGCCCTAGGTAGCAGCCAAGGAGATTTGGCCTGAAAGGTCAATTTTTTTGTTTGGTTGAATTAGGACCCCAATTCATGGTAAATAATAGCCCTATATAATATTATTTACATGGGAAAAGGGTCAAAAAAATTAGAGCTTGTTAGGGAGAAATATGAGTGAATTACGAGATCGCTTCGGAGCCTAGGTAGCTGCCTAGGAGATTTGGCCTGAAAGGACAATTTTTTTGTTTGGTTGAATTAGGACCCCAATTCATGGTCAATAATAGCCCCATATAATATTATTGAGATGGGAAAAGGTTCAAAAAAATTAGAGCTTGTTAGAGAGAAATATGAGTGAATAACGAGATCGCTTCGGAGCCCTAGGCAGCTGCCTAGGAGATTTGGCCTGAAAGGTCAATTTTTTTGTTTTGTTGAATTAGGACCCCAATTCATGGTCAATAATATCCCTTTATAATATTATTTAGATGGGAAAATGTTCAAAAAAATTAGAGCTTGTTAGGGAGAAATATGAGTGAATTACGAGATCGCTTCGGAGCCCTAGGTAGCAGCCAAGGAGATTTGGCCAGAAAGGTCAATTTTTTTGTTTTGTTGTATTAGGACCCCAATTCATGGTCAATAATAGCGCTATATAATATTATTGAGATGGGAAAAGGTTCAAAAAAATTAGAGCTTTTTAGAGAGAAATATGAGTGAATTACGAGATGGCTTCGGAGCCCAAGGCAGCTGCCTAGGAGATGTGCCTGAAAGGTCAATTTTTTAGTTTGGTTGAATTAGGACCCCAATTCATGGTCAATAATAGCCCCATGTAATATTATTGAGATGGGAAAAGGTTCAAAAAAGTTATATCTTGTTAGGGAGAAATATGAGTGAATTACGAGATCGCTTCGTAGCCCTAGGCAGCTGCCTAGGAGATTTGGCCTGAAAGGTCAATTTTTTGTTTGGTTGAATTAGGACCCCAATTCATGGTCAATAATAGCCCCATAAAATATTATTGAGATGGGAAAAGGTTCAAAAAAATTAGAGCTTGTTAGAGAGAAATATGAGTGAATTACGAAATCGCTTCGGAGCCCTAGGCAGCTGCCTAGGAGATTTGGCCTGAAAGGTCAATTTTTTAGTTTGGTTGAATTTGGAACCCAATTCATGGTCAATAATAGCACTATATAATATTATTTATATGGGAAAAGGTTCAAAAAAATTAGAGCTTGTTAGGGAGAAATATGAGTGAATTACGAGATCGCTTCGGAGCCCTAGGTAGCCGCCAAGGAGATTTGGCCAGAAAGGTCAATTTTTTTGTTTGGTTGAATTAGGACCCCAATTCATGGTCAATAATAGCCCCATATAATATTATTGAGATGGGAAAAGGTTCAAAAAAATTAGAGCTTGTTAGAGAGTAATATGAGTGAATTACGAGATCGCTTCGGAGCCCTAGGCAGCTGCCTAGGAGATTCTACCAGAAAGGACAATTTTTTAGTTTGGTTGAATTAGGACCCCAATTCATGGTAAATAATAGCCCTATATAATATTATTTAGATGGGAAAAGGTTCAAAAAAATTAGAGCTTGTTAGAGAGAAATATGAGTGAATTACGAGATCGCTTCGGAGCCCTAGGTAGCAGCCAAGGAGATTTGGCCTGAAAGGTCAATTTTTTTGTTTGGTTGAATTAGGACCCCAATTCATGGTAATTAATAGCCCTATATAATATTATTTACATGGGAAAAGGGTGAAAACAATTAGAGCTTGTTAGGGAGAAATATGAGTGAATTACGATATCGCTTCAGAGCCTATGTAGCTGCCTAGGAGATTTGGCCTGAAAGGTCAATTTTTTTTGTTTGGTTGAATTAGAACCCCAATTCGTGGTCTATAATAGCCCCATATAATATTATTGAGATGGGAAAAGATTCAAAAAAATTAGAGCTTGTTAGAGAGTAAAATGAGTGAATTACGAAATCGCTTCGGAGCCCTAGGCAGCTGCCTAGGAGATTTGGCCTGAAAGGTCAATTTTTTTGTTTGGTTGAATTAGGACCCCAATTCGTGGTCTATAATAGCCCCATATAATATTATTGAGATGGGAAAACATTCAAAAAAATTAGAGCTTGTTAGAGAGTAAAATGAGTGAATTACGAAATCGCTTCGGAGCCAAAGGCAGCTGCCTAGGAGATGTGGCCTGAAAGGTCAATTTTTTAGTTTGGTTGAATTAGGACCCCAATTCGTGGTCAACAATAGCCCCATATAATATTATTGAGATGGGAAAAGGTTCAAAAAAATTATATCTTGTTAGGGAGAAATATGAGTGAATTACGAGATCGCTTCGGAGCCCTAGGCAGCTGCCTAGGAGATTTGGCCTGAAAGGTCAATTTTTTGTTTGGTTGAATTAGGACCCCAATTCATGGTCAATAATAGCCCCATATAATATTATTGAGATGGGAAAAGGTTCAAAAAATTTAGAGCTTGTTAGAGAGTAATATGAGTGAATTACGAGATCGCTTCGGAGCCCTAGGCAGCTGCCTAGGAGATTCGGCCAGAAAGGTCAATTTTTTAGTTTGGTTGAATTAGGACCCCAATTGATGGTAAATAATAGCCCTATATAATATTATTTAGATGGGAAAAGGTTCAAAAAAATTAGAGCTTGTTAGAGAGAAATATGGGTGAATTACGAGATCGCTTCGTAGCCCTAGGTAGCAGCCAAGGAGATTTGGCCTGAAAGGTCATTTTTTTTGTTTGGTTGAATTAGAACCCCAATTCATGGTAAATAATAGCCCTATATAATATTATTTACATGGGAAAAGGGTCAAAAAAATTAGAGCTTGTTAGGGAGAAATATGAGTGAATTACGAGATCGCTTCGGAGCCTAGGTAGCTGCCTAGGAGATTTGGCCTGAAAGGACAATTTTTTTGTTTGGTTGAATTAGGACCCCAATTCATGGTCAATAATAGCCCCATATAATATTATTGAGATGGGAAAAGGTTCAAAAAAATTAGAGCTTGTTAGAGAGAAATATGAGTGAATAACGAGATCCCTTCGGAGCCCTAGGCAGCTGCCTAGGAGATTTGGCCTGAAAGGTCAATTTTTTGTTTGGTTGAATTAGGACCCCAATTCATGGTCTATAATAGCCCCATATAATATTATTGAGATGGGAAAAGGTTCAAAAAAATTAGAGCTTGTTAGAGAGAAATATGAGTGCATTACGAGATCGCTTCGTAGCCCTAGGCAGCTGCCTAGGAGATTTGGCCTGAAAGGTCAATTTTTTGTTTGGTTGAATTAGGACCCCAATTCATGGTCAATAATAGCCCCATATAATATTATTGAGATGGGAAAAGGTTCAAAAAAATTAGAGCTTGTTAGAGAGTAATATGAGTGAATTACGAGAACGCTTCGGAGCCCTAGGCAGCTGCCTAGGAGATTCGGCCAGAAAGGTCAATTTTTTAGTTTGGTTGAATTAGGACCCCAATTCATGGTAAATAATAGCCCTATATAATATTATTTACATGGGAAAAGGGTCAAAAAAATTAGAGCTTGTTAGGGAGAAATATGAGTGAATTACGAGATCGCTTCGGAGCCTAGGTAGCTGCCTAGGAGATTTGGCCTGAAAGGACAATTTTTTTGTTTGGTTGAATTAGGACCCCAATTCATGGTCAATAATAGCCCCATATAATATTATTGAGATGGGAAAAGGTTCAAAAAAATTAGAGCTTGTTAGAGAGAAATATGAGTGAATTACGAGATCGCTTCGGAGCCCTAGGCAGCTGCCTAGGAGATTTGGCCTGAAAGGTCAATTTTTTTGTTTTGTTGAATTAGGACCCCAATTCATGGTCAATAATATCCCTTTATAATATTATTTAGATGGGAAAAGGTTCAAAAAAATTAGAGCTTGTTAGGGAGAAATATGAGTGAATTACGAGATCGCTTCGGAGCCCTAGGTAGCAGCCAAGGAGATTTGGCCAGAAAGGTCAATTTTTTTGTTTTGTTGTATTAGGACCCCAATTCATGGTCAATAATAGCGCTATATAATATTATTGAGATGGGAAAAGGTTCAAAAAAATTAGAGCTTTTTAGAGAGAAATATGAGTGAATTACGAGATGGCTTCGGAGCCCAAGGCAGCTGCCTAGGAGATGTGCCTGAAAGGTCAATTTTTTAGTTTGGTTGAATTAGGACCCCAATTCATGGTAAATAATAGCCCTATATAATATTATTTAGATGGGAAAAGGATCAAAAAAATTAGAGCTTGTTAGAGAGAAATATGAGTGAATTACGAGATCGCTTCGTAGCCCTAGGTAGCAGCCAAGGAGATTTGGCCTGAAAGGTAAATTTTTTTGTTTGGTTGAATTAGGACCCCAATTCATGGTAAATAATAGCCCTATATAATATTATTTACATGGGAAAAGGGTCAAAAAAATTAGAGCTTGTTAGGGAGAAATATGAGTGAATTACGAGATCGCTTCGGAGCCTAGGTAGCTGCCTAGGAGATTTGGCCTGAAAGGACAATTTTTTTGTTTGGTTGAATTAGGACCCCAATTCATGGTCAATAATAGCCCCATATAATATTATTGAGATGGGAAAAGGTTCAAAAAAATTAGAGCTTGTTAGAGAGAAATATGAGTGAATAACGAGATCGCTTCGGAGCCCTAGGCAGCTGCCTAGGAGATTTGGCCTGAAAGGTCAATTTTTTGTTTGGTTGAATTAGGACCCCAATTCATGGTCAATAATAGCCCCATATAATATTATTGAGATGGGAAAAGGTTCAAAAAAATTAGAGCTTGTTAGAGAGAAATATGAGTGAATTACGAGATCGCTTCGTAGCCCTAGGCAGCTGCCTAGGAGATTTGGCCTGAAAGGTCAATTTTTTGTTTGGTTGAATTAGGACCCCAATTCATGGTCAATAATAGCCCCATATAATATTATTGAGATGGGAAAAGGTTCAAAAAAATTAGAGCTTGTTAGAGAGTAATATGAGTGAATTACGAGATCGCTTCGGAGCCCTAGGCAGCTGCCTAGGAGATTCGGCCAGAAAGGTCAATTTTTTAGTTTGGTTGAATTAGGACCCCAATTCATGGTAAATAATAGCCCTATATAATATTATTTAGATGGGAAAAGGTTCAAAAAAATTAGAGCTTGTTAGAGAGAAATATGAGTGAATTACGAGATCGCTTCGTAGCCCTAGGTAGCAGCCAAGGAGATTTGGCCTGAAAGGTCAATTTTTTTGTTTGGTTGAATTAGGACCCCAATTCATGGTAAATAATAGCCCTATATAATATTATTTACATGGGAAAAGGGTCAAAAAAATTAGAGCTTGTTAGGGAGAAATATGAGTGAATTACGAGATCGCTTCGGAGCCTAGGTAGCTGCCTAGGAGATTTGGCCTGAAAGGACAATTTTTTTGTTTGGTTGAATTAGGACCCCAATTCATGGTCAATAATAGCCCCATATAATATTATTGAGATGGGAAAAGGTTCAAAAAAATTAGAGCTTGTTAGAGAGAAATATGAGTGAATAACGAGATCGCTTCGGAGCCCTAGGCAGCTGCCTAGGAGATTTGGCCTGAAAGGTCAATTTTTTTGTTTTGTTGAATTAGGACCCCAATTCATGGTCAATAATATCCCTTTATAATATTATTTAGATGGGAAAAGGTTCAAAAAAATTAGAGCTTGTTAGGGAGAAATATGAGTGAATTACGAGATCGCTTCGGAGCCCTAGGTAGCAGCCAAGGAGATTTGGCCAGAAAGGTCAATTTTTTTGTTTTGTTGTATTAGGACCCCAATTCATGGTCAATAATAGCGCTATATAATATTATTGAGATGGGAAAAGGTTCAAAAAAATTAGAGCTTTTTAGAGAGAAATATGAGTGAATTACGAGATGGCTTCGGAGCCCAAGGCAGCTGCCTAGGAGATGTGCCTGAAAGGTCAATTTTTTAGTTTGGTTGAATTAGGACCCCAATTCATGGTCAATAATAGCCCCATGTAATATTATTGAGATGGGAAAAGGTTCAAAAAAGTTATATCTTGTTAGGGAGAAATATGAGTGAATTACGAGATCGCTTCGTAGCCCTAGGCAGCTGCCTAGGAGATTTGGCCTGAAAGGTCAATTTTTTGTTTGGTTGAATTAGGACCCCAATTCATGGTCAATAATAGCCCCATAAAATATTATTGAGATGGGAAAAGGTTCAAAAAAATTAGAGCTTGTTAGAGAGAAATATGAGTGAATTACGAAATCGCTTCGGAGCCCTAGGCAGCTGCCTAGGAGATTTGGCCTGAAAGGTCAATTTTTTAGTTTGGTTGAATTTGGAACCCAATTCATGGTCAATAATAGCACTATATAATATTATTTATATGGGAAAAGGTTCAAAAAAATTAGAGCTTGTTAGGGAGAAATATGAGTGAATTACGAGATCGCTTCGGAGCCCTAGGTAGCCGCCAAGGAGATTTGGCCAGAAAGGTCAATTTTTTTGTTTGGTTGAATTAGGACCCCAATTCATGGTCAATAATAGCCCCATATAATATTATTGAGATGGGAAAAGGTTCAAAAAAATTAGAGCTTGTTAGAGAGTAATATGAGTGAATTACGAGATCGCTTCGGAGCCCTAGGCAGCTGCCTAGGAGATTCTACCAGAAAGGACAATTTTTTAGTTTGGTTGAATTAGGACCCCAATTCATGGTAAATAATAGCCCTATATAATATTATTTAGATGGGAAAAGGTTCAAAAAAATTAGAGCTTGTTAGAGAGAAATATGAGTGAATTACGAGATCGCTTCGGAGCCCTAGGTAGCAGCCAAGGAGATTTGGCCTGAAAGGTCAATTTTTTTGTTTGGTTGAATTAGGACCCCAATTCATGGTAAATAATAGCCCTATATAATATTATTTACATGGGAAAAGGGTGAAAACAATTAGAGCTTGTTAGGGAGAAATATGAGTGAATTACGATATCGCTTCAGAGCCTATGTAGCTGCCTAGGAGATTTGGCCTGAAAGGTCAATTTTTTTTGTTTGGTTGAATTAGAACCCCAATTCGTGGTCTATAATAGCCCCATATAATATTATTGAGATGGGAAAAGATTCAAAAAAATTAGAGCTTGTTAGAGAGTAAAATGAGTGAATTACGAAATCGCTTCGGAGCCCTAGGCAGCTGCCTAGGAGATTTGGCCTGAAAGGTCAATTTTTTTGTTTGGTTGAATTAGGACCCCAATTCGTGGTCTATAATAGCCCCATATAATATTATTGAGATGGGAAAACATTCAAAAAAATTAGAGCTTGTTAGAGAGTAAAATGAGTGAATTACGAAATCGCTTCGGAGCCAAAGGCAGCTGCCTAGGAGATGTGGCCTGAAAGGTCAATTTTTTAGTTTGGTTGAATTAGGACCCCAATTCGCGGTCAACAATATCCCCATATAATATTATTGAGATGGGAAAAGGTTCAAAAAAATTATATCTTGTTAGGGAGAAATATGAGTGAATTACGAGATCGCTTCGGAGCCCTAGGCAGCTGCCTAGGAGATTTGGCCTGAAAGGTCAATTTTTTGTTTGGTTGAATTAGGACCCCAATTCATGGTCAATAATAGCCCCATATAATATTATTGAGATGGGAAAAGGTTCAAAAAATTTAGAGCTTGTTAGAGAGTAATATGAGTGAATTACGAGATCGCTTCGGAGCCCTAGGCAGCTGCCTAGGAGATTCGGCCAGAAAGGTCAATTTTTTAGTTTGGTTGAATTAGGACCCCAATTGATGGTAAATAATAGCCCTATATAATATTATTTAGATGGGAAAAGGTTCAAAAAAATTAGAGCTTGTTAGAGAGAAATATGGGTGAATTACGAGATCGCTTCGTAGCCCTAGGTAGCAGCCAAGGAGATTTGGCCTGAAAGGTCATTTTTTTTGTTTGGTTGAATTAGAACCCCAATTCATGGTAAATAATAGCCCTATATAATATTATTTACATGGGAAAAGGGTCAAAAAAATTAGAGCTTGTTAGGGAGAAATATGAGTGAATTACGAGATCGCTTCGGAGCCTAGGTAGCTGCCTAGGAGATTTGGCCGGAAAGGACAATTTTTTTGTTTGGTTGAATTAGGACCCCAATTCATGGTCAATAATAGCCCCATATAATATTATTGAGATCGGAAAAGGTTCAAAAAAATTAGAGCTTGTTAGAGAGAAATATGAGTGAATAACGAGATCCCTTCGGAGCCCTAGGCAGCTGCCTAGGAGATTTGGCCTGAAAGGTCAATTTTTTGTTTGGTTGAATTAGGACCCCAATTCATGGTCTATAATAGCCCCATATAATATTATTGAGATGGGAAAAGGATCAAAAAAATTAGAGCTTGTTAGAGAGAAATATGAGTGCATTACGAGATCGCTTCGTAGCCCTAGGCAGCTGCCTAGGAGATTTGGCCTGAAAGGTCAATTTTTTGTTTGGTTGAATTAGGACCCCAATTCATGGTCAATAATAGCCCCATATAATATTATTGAGATGGGAAAAGGTTCAAAAAAATTAGAGCTTGTTAGAGAGTAATATGAGTGAATTACGAGAACGCTTCGGAGCCCTAGGCAGCTGCCTAGGAGATTCGGCCAGAAAGGTCAATTTTTTAGTTTGGTTGAATTAGGACCCCAATTCATGGTAAATAATAGCCCTATATAATATTATTTAGATGGGAAAAGGTTCAAAAAAATTAGAGCTTGTTAGAGAGAAATATGAGTGAATTACGAGATCGCTTCGTAGCCCTAGGTAGCAGCCAAGGAGATTTGGCCTGAAAGGTCAATTTTTTTGTTTGGTTGAATTAGGACCCCAATTCATGGTAAATAATAGCCCTATATAATATTATTTACATGGGAAAAGGGTCAAAAAAATTAGAGCTTGTTAGGGAGAAATATGAGTGAATTACGAGATCGCTTCGGAGCCTAGGTAGCTGCCTAGGAGATTTGGCCTGAAAGGACAATTTTTTTGTTTGGTTGAATTAGGACCCCAATTCATGGTCAATAATAGCCCCATATAATATTATTGAGATGGGAAAAGGTTCAAAAAAATTAGAGCTTGTTAGAGAGAAATATGAGTGAATAACGAGATCGCTTCGGAGCCCTAGGCAGCTGCCTAGGAGATTTGGCCTGAAAGGTCAATTTTTTTGTTTTGTTGAATTAGGACCCCAATTCATGGTCAATAATATCCCTTTATAATATTATTTAGATGGGAAAAGGTTCAAAAAAATTAGAGCTTGTTAGGGAGAAATATGAGTGAATTACGAGATCGCTTCGGAGCCCTAGGTAGCAGCCAAGGAGATTTGGCCAGAAAGGTCAATTTTTTTGTTTTGTTGTATTAGGACCCCAATTCATGGTCAATAATAGCGCTATATAATATTATTGAGATGGGAAAAGGTTCAAAAAAATTAGAGCTTTTTAGAGAGAAATATGAGTGAATTACGAGATGGCTTCGGAGCCCAAGGCAGCTGCCTAGGAGATGTGCCTGAAAGGTCAATTTTTTAGTTTGGTTGAATTAGGACCCCAATTGATGGTAAATAATAGCCCTATATAATATTATTTAGATGGGAAAAGGTTCAAAAAAATTAGAGCTTGTTAGAGAGAAATATGGGTGAATTACGAGATCGCTTCGTAGCCCTAGGTAGCAGCCAAGGAGATTTGGCCTGAAAGGTCAATTTTTTTGTTTGGTTGAATTAGAACCCCAATTCATGGTAAATAATAGCCCTATATAATATTATTTACATGGGAAAAGGGTCAAAAAAATTAGAGCTTGTTAGGGAGAAATATGAGTGAATTACGAGATCGCTTCGGAGCCTAGGTAGCTGCCTAGGAGATTTGGCCTGAAAGGACAATTTTTTTGTTTGGTTGAATTAGGACCCCAATTCATGGTCAATAATAGCCCCATATAATATTATTGAGATGGGAAAAGGTTCAAAAAAATTAGAGCTTGTTAGAGAGAAATATGAGTGAATAACGAGATCGCTTCGGAGCCCTAGGCAGCTGCCTAGGAGATATGGCCTGAAAGGTCAATTTTTTGTTTGGTTGAATTAGGACCCCAATTCATGGTCAATAATAGCCCCATATAATATTATTGAGATGGGAAAAGGTTCAAAAAAATTAGAGCTTGTTAGAGAGAAATATGAGTGAATTACGAGATCGCTTCGTAGCCCTAGGCAGCTGCCTAGGAGATTTGGCCTGAAAGGTCAATTTTTTGTTTGGTTGAATTAGGACCCCAATTCATGGTCAATAATAGCCCCATATAATATTATTGAGATGGGAAAAGGTTCAAAAAAATTAGAGCTTGTTAGAGAGTAATATGAGTGAATTACGAGAACGCTTCGGAGCCCTAGGCAGCTGCCTAGGAGATTCGGCCAGAAAGGTCAATTTTTTAGTTTGGTTGAATTAGGACCCCAATTCATGGTAAATAATAGCCCTATATAATATTATTTAGATGGGAAAAGGTTCAAAAAAATTAGAGCTTGTTAGAGAGAAATATGAGTGAATTACGAGATCGCTTCGTAGCCCTAGGTAGCAGCCAAGGAGATTTGGCCTGAAAGGTCAATTTTTTTGTTTGGTTGAATTAGGACCCCAATTCATGGTAAATAATAGCCCTATATAATATTATTTACATGGGAAAAGGGTCAAAAAAATTAGAGCTTGTTAGGGAGAAATATGAGTGAATTACGAGATCGCTTCGGAGCCCTATGTAGCAGCCAAGGAGATTTGGCCAGAAAGGTCAATTTTTTTGTTTTGTTGTATTAGGACCCCAATTCATGGTCAATAATAGCGCTATATAATATTATTGAGATGGGAAAAGCTTCAAAAAAATTAGAGCTTTTTAGAGAGAAATATGAGTGAATTACGAGATGGCTTCGGAGCCCAAGGCAGCTGCCTAGGAGATGTGCCTGAAAGGTCAATTTTTTAGTTTGGTTGAATTAGGACCCCAATTCGTGGTCAATAATAGCCCCATGTAATATTATTGAGATGGGAAACGGTTCAAAAAAGTTATATCTTGTTAGGGAGAAATATGAGTGAATTACGAGATCGCTTCGTAGCCCTAGGCAGCTGCCTAGGAGATTTGGCCTGAAAGGTCAATTTTTTGTTTGGTTGAATTAGGACCCCAATTCATGGTCAATAATAGCCCCATAAAATATTATTGAGATGGGAAAAGGTTCAAAAAAATTAGAGCTTGTTAGAGAGAAATATGAGTGAATTACGAAATCGCTTCGGAGCCCTAGGCAGCTGCCTAGGAGATTTGGCCTGAAAGGTCAATTTTTTAGTTTGGTTGAATTTGGAACCCAATTCATGGTCAATAATAGCACTATATAATATTATTTATATGGGAAAAGGTTCAAAAAAATTAGAGCTTGTTAGGGAGAATTATGAGTGAATTACGAGATCGCTTCGGAGCCCTAGGTAGCAGCCAAGGAGATTTGGCCAGAAAGGTCAATTTTTTTGTTTGGTTGAATTAGGACCCCAATTCATGGTCAATAATAGCCCCATATAATATTATTGAGATGGGAAAAGGTTCAAAAAAATTAGAGCTTGTTAGAGAGTAATATGAGTGAATTACGAGATCGCTTCGGAGCCCTAGGCAGCTGCCTAGGAGATTCTACCAGAAAGGACAATTTTTTAGTTTGGTTGAATTAGGACCCCAATTCATGGTAAATAATAGCCCTATATAATATTATTTAGATGGGAAAAGGTTCAAAAAAATTAGAGCTTGTTAGAGAGAAATATGAGTGAATTACGAGATCGCTTCGGAGCCCTAGGTAGCAGCCAAGGAGATTTGGCCTGAAAGGTCAATTTTTTTGTTTGGTTGAATTAGGACCCCAATTCATGGTAAATAATAGCCCTATATAATATTATTTACATGGGAAAAGGGTGAAAAAAATTAGAGCTTGTTAGGGAGAAATATGAGTGAATTACGATATCGCTTCAGAGCCTATGTAGCTGCCTAGGAGATTTGGCCTGAAAGGTCAATTTTTTTTGTTTGGTTGAATTAGAACCCCAATTCGTGGTCTATAATAGCCCCATATAATATTATTGAGATGGGAAAAGATTCAAAAAAATTAGAGATTGTTAGAGAGTAAAATGAGTGAATTACGAAATCGCTTCGGAGCCCTAGGCAGCTGCCTAGGAGATTTGGCCTGAAAGGTCAATTTTTTTGTTTGGTTGAATTAGGACCCCAATTCGTGGTCTATAATAGCCCCATATAATATTATTGAGATGGGAAAACATTCAAAAAAATTAGAGCTTGTTAGAGAGTAAAATGAGTGAATTACGAAATCGCTTCGGAGCCCAAGGCAGCTGCCTAGGAGATGTGGCCTGAAAGGTCAATTTTTTAGTTTGGTTGAATTAGGACCCCAATTCGTGGTCAACAATAGCCCCATATAATATTATTGAGATGGGAAAAGGTTCAAAAAAATTATATCTTGTTAGGGAGAAATATGAGTGAATTACGAGATCGCTTCGGAGCCCTAGGCAGCTGCCTAGGAGATTTGGCCTGAAAGGTCAATTTTTTGTTTGGTTGAATTAGGACCCCAATTCATGGTCAATAATAGCCCCATATAATATTATTGAGATGGGAAAAGGTTCAAAAAATTTAGAGCTTGTTAGAGAGTAATATGAGTGAATTACGAGATCGCTTCGGAGCCCTAGGCAGCTGCCTAGGAGATTCGGCCAGAAAGGTCAATTTTTTAGTTTGGTTGAATTAGGACCCCAATTCATGGTAAATAATAGCCCTATATAATATTATTTAGATGGGAAAAGGTTCAAAAAAATTAGAGCTTGTTAGAGAGAAATATGGGTGAATTACGAGATCGCTTCGTAGCCCTAGGTAGCAGCCAAGGAGATTTGGCCTGAAAGGTCAATTTTTTTGTTTGGTTGAATTAGAACCCCAATTCATGGTAAATAATAGCCCTATATAATATTATTTACATGGGAAAAGGGTCAAAAAAATTAGAGCTTGTTAGGGAGAAATATGAGTGAATTACGAGATCGCTTCGGAGCCTAAGTAGCTGCCTAGGAGATTTGGCCTGAAAGGACAATTTTTTTGTTTGGTTGAATTAGGACCCCAATTCATGGTCAATAATAGCCCCATATAATATTATTGAGATGGGAAAAGGTTCAAAAAAATTAGAGCTTGTTAGAGAGAAATATGAGTGAATAACGAGATCGCTTCGGAGCCCTAGGCAGCTGCCTAGGAGATTTGGCCTGAAAGGTCAATTTTTTGTTTGGTTGAATTAGGACCCCAATTCATGGTCAATAATAGCCCCATATAATATTATTGAGATGGGAAAAGGTTCAAAAAAATTAGAGCTTGTTAGAGAGAAATATGAGTGAATTACGAGATCGCTTCGTAGCCCTAGGCAGCTGCCTAGGAGATTTGGCCTGAAAGGTCAATTTTTTGTTTGGTTGAATTAGGACCCCAATTCATGGTCAATAATAGCCCCATATAATATTATTGAGATGGGAAAAGGTTCAAAAAAATTAGAGCTTGTTAGAGAGTAATATGAGTGAATTACGAGAACGCTTCGGAGCCCTAGGCAGCTGCCTAGGAGATTCGGCCAGAAAGGTCAATTTTTTAGTTTGGTTGAATTAGGACCCCAATTCATGGTAAATAATAGCCCTATATAATATTATTTAGATGGGAAAAGGTTCAAAAAAATTAGAGCTTGTTAGAGAGAAATATGATTGAATTACGAGATCGCTTCGTAGCCCTAGGTAGCTGCCAAGGAGATTTGGCCTGAAAGGTCAATTTTTTTGTTTGGTTGAATTAGGACCCCAATTCATGGTAAATAATAGCCCTATATAATATTATTTACATGGGAAAAGGGTCAAAAAAATTAGAGCTTGTTAGGGAGAAATATGAGTGAATTACGAGATCGCTTCGGAGCCTAGGTAGCTGCCTAGGAGATTTGGCCTGAAAGGACAATTTTTTTGTTTGGTTGAATTAGGACCCCAATTCATGGTCAATAATAGCCCCATATAATATTATTGAGATGGGAAAAGGTTCAAAAAAATTAGAGCTTGTTAGAGAGAAATATGAGTGAATAACGAGATCGCTTCGGAGCCCTAGGCAGCAGCCAAGGAGATTTGGCCTGAAAGGTCAATTTTTTTGTTTGGTTGAATTAGGACCCCAATTCATGGTAAATAATAGCCCTATATAATATTATTTACATGGGAAAAGGGTGAAAAAAATTAGAGCTTGTTTGGGAGAAATATGAGTGAATTACGAGATCGCTTCGGAGCCTAAGTAGCTGCCTAGGAGATTTGGCCTGAAAGGACAATTTTTTTGTTTGGTTGAATTAGGACCCCAATTCATGGTCAATAATAGCCCCATATAATATTATTGAGATGGGAAAAGGTTCAAAAAAATTAGAGCTTGTTAGAGAGAAATATGAGTGAATAACGAGATCGCTTCGGAGCCCTAGGCAGCTGCCTAGGAGATTTGGCCTGAAAGGTCAATTTTTTGTTTGGTTGAATTAGGACCCCAATTCATGGTCAATAATAGCCCCATATAATATTATTGAGATGGGAAAAGGTTCAAAAAAATTAGAGCTTGTTAGAGAGAAATATGAGTGAATTACGAGATCGCTTCGTAGCCCTAGGCAGCTGCCTAGGAGATTTGGCCTGAAAGGTCAATTTTTTGTTTGGTTGAATTAGGACCCCAATTCATGGTCAATAATAGCCCCATATAATATTATTGAGATGGGAAAAGGTTCAAAAAAATTAGAGCTTGTTAGAGAGTAATATGAGTGAATTACGAGAACGCTTCGGAGCCCTAGGCAGCTGCCTAGGAGATTCGGCCAGAAAGGTCAATTTTTTAGTTTGGTTGAATTAGGACCCCAATTCATGGTAAATAATAGCCCTATATAATATTATTTAGATGGGAAAAGGTTCAAAAAAATTAGAGCTTGTTAGAGAGAAATATGATTGAATTACGAGATCGCTTCGTAGCCCTAGGTAGCTGCCAAGGAGATTTGGCCTGAAAGGTCAATTTTTTTGTTTGGTTGAATTAGGACCCCAATTCATGGTAAATAATAGCCCTATATAATATTATTTACATGGGAAAAGGGTCAAAAAAATTAGAGCTTGTTAGGGAGAAATATGAGTGAATTACGAGATCGCTTCGGAGCCTATGTAGCTGCCTAGGAGATTTGGCCTGAAAGGTCAATTTTTTTTGTTTGGTTGAATTAGAACCCCAATTCGTGGTCTATAATAGCCCCATATAATATTATTGAGATGGGAAAAGATTCAAAAAAATTAGAGCTTGTTAGAGAGTAAAATGAGTGAATTACGAAATCGCTTCGGAGCCCTAGGCAGCTGCCTAGGAGATTTGGCCTGAAAGGTCAATTTTTTTGTTTGGTTGAATTAGGACCCCAATTCGTGGTCTATAATAGCCCCATATAATATTATTGAGATGGGAAAACATTCAAAAAAATTAGAGCTTGTTAGAGAGTAAAATGAGTGAATTACGAAATCGCTTCGGAGCCCAAGGCAGCTGCCTAGGAGATGTGGCCTGAAAGGTCAATTTTTTAGTTTGGTTGAATTAGGACCCCAATTCGTGGTCAATAATAGCCCCATATAATATTATTGAGATGGGAAAAGGTTCAAAAAAATTATATCTTGTTAGGGAGAAATATGAGTGAATTACGAGATAGCTTCGGAGCCCTAGGCAGCTGCCTAGGAGATTTGGCCTGAAAGGTCAATTTTTTGTTTGGTTGAATTAGGACCCCAATTCATGGTCAATAATAGCCCCATATAATATTATTGAGATGGGAAATGGTTCAAAAAAATTAGAGCTTGTTAGAGAGAAATATGAGTGAATTACGAAATCGCTTCGGAGCCCTAGGCAGCTGCCTAGGAGATTTGGCCTGAAAGGTCATTTTTTTAGTTTGGTTGAATTAGGAACCCAATTCATGGTCAATAATAGCGCTATATAATATTATTTAGACGGGAAAAGGTTCAAAAAAATTAGAGCTTGTTTGGGAGAAATATGAGAGAATTACGAGATCGTTTCGGAGCCCTAGGTAGCAGCCAAGGAGATTTGGCCAGAAAGGTCAATTTTTTTGTTTGGTTGAATTAGGACCCCAATTCATGGTCAATAATAGCCCCATATAATATTATTGAGATGGGAAAAGGTTCAAAAAAATTAGAGCTTGTTAGAGAGTAATATGAGTGAATTACGAGATCGCTTCGGAGCCCTAGGCAGCTGCCTAGGAGATTCGGCCAGAAAGGACAATTTTTTAGTTTGGTTGAATTAGGACCCCAATTCATGGTAAATAATAGCCCTATATAATATTATTTAGATGGGAAAAGGTTCAAGAAAATTAGAGCTTGTTAGAGAGAAATATGAGTGAATTACAAGATCGCTTCGGAGCCCTAGGTATCAGCCAAGGAGATTTGGCCTGAAAGGTCAATTTTTTTGTTTGGTTGAATTAGGACCCCAATTCATGGTAAATAATAGCCCTATATAATATTATTTACATGGGAAAAGGGTCAAATACATTAGAGCTTGTTAGGGAGAAATATGAGTGAATTACAAGATCGCTTCGGAGCCTATGTAACTGCCTAGGTGATTTGGCCTGAAAGGTCAATTTTTTTGTTTGGTTGAATTAGGACCCCAATTCGTGGTCTATAATAGCCCCATATAATATTATTGAGATGGGAAAAGATTCAAAAAAATTAGAGCTTGTTAGAGAGTAAAATGAGTGAATTACGAAATCGCTTCGGAGCCCTAGGCAGCTGCCTAGGAGATTTGGCCTGAAAGGTCAATTTTTTTTGTTTGGTTGAATTAGGACCCCAATTCATGGTCAATAATAGCCCTATATAATATTATTTACATGGGAAAAGGGTCAAAAAAATTAGAGCTTGTTAGGGAGAAATATGAGTGAATTACGAGATCGCTTCGGAGCCTAGGTAGCTGCCTAGGAGATTTGGCCTGAAAGGACAATTTTTTTGTTTGGTTGAATTAGGACCACAATTCATGGTCAATAATAGCCCCATATAATATTATTGAGATGGGAAAAGGTTCAAAAAAATTAGAGCTTGTTAGAGAGAAATATGAGTGAATAACGAGATCGCTTCGGAGCCCTAGGCAGCTGCCTAGGAGATTTGGCCTGAAAGGTCAATTTTTTGTTTGGTTGAATTAGGACCCCAATTCATGGTCAATAATAGCCCCATATAATATTATTGAGATGGGAAAAGGTTCAAAAAAATTAGAGCTTGTTAGAGAGAAATATGAGTGAATTACGAGATCGCTTCGTAGCCCTAGGCAGCTGCCTAGGAGATTTGGCCTGAAAGGTCAATTTTTTGTTTGGTTGAATTAGGACCCCAATTCATGGTCAATAATAGCCCCATATAATATTATTGAGATGGGAAAAGGTTCAAAAAAATTAGAGCTTGTTAGAGAGTAATATGAGTGAATTACGAGATCGCTTCGGAGCCCTAGGCAGCTGCCTAGGAGATTCGGCCAGAAAGGTCAATTTTTTAGTTTGGTTGAATTAGGACCCCAATTCATGGTAAATAATAGCCCTATATAATATTATTTAGATGGGAAAAGGTTCAAAAAAATTAGAGCTTTTTAGAGAGAAATATGAGTGAATTACGATATCGCTTCGTAGCCCTAGGTAGCAGCCAAGGAGATTTGGCCTGAAAGGTCAATTTTTTTGTTTGGTTGAATTAGGACCCCAATTCATGGTAAATAATAGCCCTATATAATATTATTTACATGGGAAAAGGGTCAAAAAAATTAGAGCTTGTTAGGGAGAAATATGAGTGAATTACGAGATCGCTTCGGAGCCTAGGTAGCTGCCTAGGAGATTTGGCCTGAAAGGACAATTTTTTTGTTTGGTTGAATTAGGACCCCAATTCATGGTCAATAATAGCCCCATATAATATTATTGAGATGGGAAAAGGTTCAAAAAAATTAGAGCTTGTTAGAGAGAAATATGAGTGAATAACGAGATCGCTTCGGAGCCCTAGGCAGCTGCCTAGGAGATTTGGCCTGAAAGGTCAATTTTTTTGTTTTGTTGAATTAGGACCCCAATTCATGGTCAATAATATCCCTTTATAATATTATTTAGATGGGAAAAGGTTCAAAAAAATTAGAGCTTGTTAGGGAGAAATATGAGTGAATTACGAGATCGCTTCGGAGCCCTAGGTAGCAGCCAAGGAGATTTGGCCAGAAAGGTCAATTTTTTTTTTTTGTTGTATTAGGACCCGAATTCATGGTCAATAATAGCGCTATATAATATTATTGAGATGGGAAAAGGTTCAAAAAAATTAGAGCTTTTTAGAGAGAAATATGAGTGAATTACGATATGGCTTCGGAGCCCAAGGCAGCTGCCTAGGAGATGTGCCTGAAAGGTCAATTTTTTAGTTTGGTTGAATTAGGACCCCAATTCGTGGTCAATAATAGCCCCATGTAATATTATTGAGATGGGAAAAGGTTCAAAAAAGTTATATCTTGTTAGGGAGAAATATGAGTGAATTACGAGATCGCTTCGGAGCCCTAGGCAGCTGCCTAGGAGATTCGGCCAGAAAGGACAATTTTTTAGTTTGGTTGAATTAGGACCCCAATTCATGGTAAATAATAGCCCTATATAATATTATTTAGATGGGAAAAGGTTCAAAAAAATTAGAGCTTGTTAGGGAGAAATATGAGTGAATTACGAGATCGCTTCGGAGCCCTAGGTAGCAGCCAAGGAGATTTGGCCAGAAAGGTCAATTTTTTTGTTTGGTTGAATTAGGACCCCAATTCATGGTCAATAATAGCCCCATATAATATTATTGAGATGGGAAAAGGTTCAAAAAAATTAGAGCTTGTTAGAGAGTAATATGAGTGAATTACGAGATCGCTTCGGTGCCCTAGGCAGCTGCCTAGGAGATTCTACCAGAAAGGACAATTTTTTAGTTTGGTTGAATTAGGACCCCAATTCATGGTAAATAATAGCCCTATATAATATTATTTAGATGGGAAAAGGTTCAAAAAAATTAGAGCTTGTTAGAGAGAAATATGAGTGAATTACGAGATCGCTTCGGAGCCCTAGGTAGCAGCCAAGGAGATTTGGCCTGAAAGGTCAATTTTTTTGTTTGGTTGAATTAGGACCCCAATTCATGGTAAATAATAGCCCTATATAATATTATTTACATGGGAAAAGGGTGAAAAAAATTAGAGCTTGTTAGGGAGAAATATGAGTGAATTACGATATCGCTTCGGAGCCTATGTAGCTGCCTTGGAGATTTGGCCTGAAAGGTCAATTTTTTTTGTTTGGTTGAATTAGAACCCCAATTCGTGGTCTATAATAGCCCCATATAATATTATTGAGATGGGAAAAGATTCAAAAAAATTAGAGCTTGTTAGAGAGTAAAATGAGTGAATTACGAAATCGCTTCGGAGCCCTAGGCAACTGCCTAGGAGATTTGGCCTGAAAGGTCAATTTTTTTGTTTGGTTGAATTAGGACCCCAATTCGTGGTCTATAATAGCCCCATATAATATTATTGAGATGGGAAAACATTCAAAAAAATTAGAGCTTGTTAGAGAGTAAAATGAGTGAATTACGAAATCGCTTCGGAGCCCAAGGCAGCTGCCTAGGAGATGTGGCCTGAAAGGTCAATTTTTTAGTTTGGTTGAATTAGGACCCCAATTTGTGGTCAATAATAGCCCCATATAATATTATTGAGATGGGAAAAGGTTCAAAAAAATTATATCTTGTTAGGGAGAAATATGAGTGAATTACGAGATAGCTTCGGAGCCCTAGGCAGCTGCCTAGGAGATTTGGCCTGAAAGGTCAATTTTTTGTTTGGTTGAATTAGGACCCCAATTCATGGTCAATAATAGCCCCATATAATATTATTGAGATGGGAAAAGGTTCAAAAAAATTAGAGCTTGTTAGAGAGAAATATGAGTGAATTACGAAATCGCTTCGGAGCCCTAGGCAGCTGCCTAGGAGATTTGGCCTGAAAGGTCATTTTTTTAGTTTTGTTGAATTAGGAACCCAATTCATGGTCAATAATAGCGCTATATAATATTATTTAGACGGGAAAAGGTTCAAAAAAATTAGAGCTTGTTAGGGAGAAATATGAGTGAATTACGAGATCGCTTCGGAGCCCTAGGTAGCAGCCAAGGAGATTTGGCCAGAAAGGTCAATTTTTTTGTTTGGTTGAATTAGGACCCCAATTCATGGTCAATAATAGCCCCATATAATATTATTGAGATGGGAAAAGGTTCAAAAAAATTAGAGCTTGTTAGAGAGTAATATGAGTGAATTACGAGATCGCTTCGGAGCCCTAGGCAGCTGCCTAGGAGATTCGGCCAGAAAGGACAATTTTTTAGTTTGGTTGAATTAGGACCCCAATTCATGGTAAATAATAGCCCTATATAATATTATTTAGATGGGAAAAGGTTCAAAAAAATTAGAGCTTGTTAGAGAGAAATATGAGTGAATTACAAGATCGCTTCGGAGCCCTAGGTATCAGCCAAGGAGATTTGGCCTGAAAGGTCAATTTTTTTGTTTGGTTGAATTAGGACCCCAATTCATGGTAAATAATAGCCCTATATAATATTATTTACATGGGAAGAGGGTCAAAAACATTAGAGCTTGTTAGGGAGAAATATGAGTGAATTACAAGATCGCTTCGGAGCCTATGTAGCTGCCTAGGAGATTTGGCCTGAAAGGTCAATTTTTTTGTTTGGTTGAATTAGGACCCCAATTCGTGGTCTATAATAGTCCCATATAATATTATTGAGATGGGAAAAGATTCAAAAAAATTAGAGCTTGTTAGAGAGTAAAATGAGTGAATTACGAAATCGCTTCGGAGCCCTAGGCAGCTGCCTAGGAGATTTGGCCTGAAAGGTCAATTTTTTTGTTTGGTTGAATTAGGACCCCAATTCATGGTCAATAATAGCCCCATATAATATTATTGAGATGGGAAAAGGTTCAAAAAAATTAGATCTTGTTAGAGAGTAATATGAGTGAATTACGAGATCGCTTCGGAGCCCTAGGCAGCTGCCTAGGAGATTCGGCCAGAAAGGACAATTTTTTAGTTTGGTTGAATTAGGACCCCAATTCATGGTAAATAATAGCCCTATATAATATTATTTAGATGGGAAAAGGTTCAAAAAAATTAGAGCTTGTTAGAGAGAAATATGAGTGAATTACAAGATCGCTTCGGAGCTTTAGGTATCAGCCAAGGAGATTTGGCCAGAAAGGTCAATTTTTTTGTTTGGTTGAATTAGGACCCCAATTCATGGTCAATAATAGCCCCATATAATATTATTGAGATGGGAAAAGGTTCAAAAAAATTAGAGCTTGTTAGAGAGTAATATGAGTGAATTACGAGATCGCTTCGGAGCCCTAGGCAGCTGCCTAGGAGATTCGGCCAGAAAGGACAATTTTTTAGTTTGGTTGAATTAGGACCCCAATTCATGGTAAATAATAGCCCTATATAATATTATTTAGATGGGAAAAGGTTCAAAAAAATTAGAGCTTGTTAGAGAGAAATATGAGTGAATTACAAGATCGCTTCGGAGCCCTAGGTATCAGCCAAGGAGATTTGGCCTGAAAGGTCAATTTTTTTGTTTGGTTGAATTAGGACCCCAATTCATGGTCAATAATAGCCCTATATAATATTATTTACATGGGAAAAGGGTCAAAAAAATTAGAGCTTGTTAGGGAGAAATATGAGTGAATTACGAGATCGCTTCGGAGCCTAGGTAGCTGCCTAGGAGATTTGGCCTGAAAGGACAATTTTTTTGTTTGGTTGAATTAGGACCCCAATTCATGGTCAATAATAGCCCCATATAATATTATTGAGATGGGAAAAGGTTCAAAAAAATTAGAGCTTGTTAGAGAGAAATATGAGTGAATAACGAGATCGCTTCGGAGCCCTAGGTAGCTGCCTAGGAGATTTGGCCTGAAAGGTCAATTTTTTGTTTGGTTGAATTAGGACCCCAATTCATGGTCAATAATAGCCCCATATAATATTATTGAGATGGGAAAAGGTTCAAAAAAATTAGAGCTTGTTAGAGAGAAATATGAGTGAATTACGAGATCGCTTCGTAGCCCTAGGCAGCTGCCTAGGAGATTTGGCCTGAAAGGTCAATTTTTTGTTTGGTTGAATTAGGACCCCAATTCATGGTCAATAATAGCCCCATATAATATTATTGAGATGGGAAAAGGTTCAAAAAAATTAGAGCTTGTTAGAGAGTAATATGAGTGAATTACGAGATCGCTTCGGAGCCCTAAGCAGCTGCCTAGGAGATTCGGCCAGAAAGGTCAATTTTTTAGTTTGGTTGAATTAGGACCCCAATTCATGGTAAATAATAGCCCTATATAATATTATTTAGATGGGAAAAGGTTCAAAAAAATTAGAGCTTGTTAGAGAGAAATATGAGTGAATTACGAGATCGCTTCGTAGCCCTAGGTAGCAGCCAAGGAGATTTGGCCTGAAAGGTCAATTTTTTTGTTTGGTTGAATTAGGACCCCAATTCATGGTAAATAATAGCCCTATATAATATTATTTACATGGGAAAAGGGTCAAAAAAATTAGAGCTTGTTAGGGAGAAATATGAGTGAATTACGAGATCGCTTCGGAGCCTAGGTAGCTGCCTAGGAGATTTGGCCTGAAAGGGCAATTTTTTTGTTTGGTTGAATTAGGACCCCAATTCATGGTCAATAATAGCCCCATATAATATTATTGAGATGGGAAAAGGTTCAAAAAAATTAGAGCTTGTTAGAGAGAAATATGAGTGAATAACGAGATCGCTTCGGAGCCCTAGGCAGCTGCCTAGGAGATTTGGCCTGAAAGGTCAATTTTTTTGTTTTGTTGAATTAGGACCCCAATTCATGGTCAATAATATCCCTTTATAATATTATTTAGATGGGAAAAAGTTCAAAAAAATTAGAGCTTGTTAGGGAGAAATATGAGTGAATTACGAGATCGCTTCGGAGCCCTAGGTAGCAGCCAAGGAGATTTGGCCAGAAAGGTCAATTTTTTTTTTTGTTGTATTAGGACCCGAATTCATGGTCAATAATAGCGCTATATAATATTATTGAGATGGGAAAAGGTTCAAAAAAATTAGAGCTTTTTAGAGAGAAATATGAGTGAATTACGATATGGCTTCGGAGCCCAAGGCAGCTGCCTAGGAGATGTGCCTGAAAGGTCAATTTTTTAGTTTGGTTGAATTAGGACCCCAATTCGTGGTCAATAATAGCCCCATGTAATATTATTGAGATGGGAAAAGGTTCAAAAAAGGTATATCTTGTTAGGGAGAAATATGAGTGAATTACGAGATCGCTTCGGAGCCCTAGGCAGCTGCCTAGGAGATTCGGCCAGAAAGGACAATTTTTTAGTTTGGTTGAATTAGGACCCCAATTCATGGTAAATAATAGCCCTATATAATATTATTTAGATGGGAAAAGGTTCAAAAAAATTAGAGCTTGTTAGGGAGAAATATGAGTGAATTACGAGATCGCTTCGGAGCCCTAGGTAGCAGCCAAGGAGATTTGGCCAGAAAGGTCAATTTTTTTGTTTGGTTGAATTAGGACCCCAATTCATGGTCAATAATAGCCCCATATAATATTATTGAGATGGGAAAAGGTTCAAAAAAATTAGAGCTTGTTAGAGAGTAATATGAGTGAATTACGAGATCGCTTCGGTGCCCTAGGCAGCTGCCTAGGAGATTCTACCAGAAAGGACAATTTTTTAGTTTGGTTGAATTAGGACCCCAATTCATGGTAAATAATAGCCCTATATAATATTATTTAGATGGGAAAAGGTTCAAAAAAATTAGAGCTTGTTAGAGAGAAATATGAGTGAATTACGAGATCGCTTCGGAGCCCTAGGTAGCAGCCAAGGAGATTTGGCCTGAAAGGTCAATTTTTTTGTTTGGTTGAATTAGGACCCCAATTCATGGTAAATAATAGCCCTATATAATATTATTTACATGGGAAAAGGGTGAAAAAAATTAGAGCTTGTTAGGGAGAAATATGAGTGAATTACGATATCGCTTCGGAGCCTATGTAGCTGCCTTGGAGATTTGGCCTGAAAGGTCAATTTTTTTTGTTTGGTTGAATTAGAACCCCAATTCGTGGTCTATAATAGCCCCATATAATATTATTGAGATGGGAAAAGATTCAAAAAAATTAGAGCTTGTTAGAGAGTAAAATGAGTGAATTACGAAATCGCTTCGGAGCCCTAGGCAACTGCCTAGGAGATTTGGCCTGAAAGGTCAATTTTTTTGTTTGGTTGAATTAGGACCCCAATTCGTGGTCTATAATAGCCCCATATAATATTATTGAGATGGGAAAACATTCAAAAAAATTAGAGCTTGTTAGAGAGTAAAATGAGTGAATTACGAAATCGCTTCGGAGCCCAAGGCAGCTGCCTAGGAGATGTGGCCTGAAAGGTCAATTTTTTAGTTTGGTTGAATTAGGACCCCAATTTGTGGTCAATAATAGCCCCATATAATATTATTGAGATGGGAAAAGGTTCAAAAAAATTATATCTTGTTAGGGAGAAATATGAGTGAATTACGAGATAGCTTCGGAGCTTTAGGTATCAGCCAAGGAGATTTGGCCTGAAAGGTCAATTTTTTTGTTTGGTTGAATTAGGACCCCAATTCATGGTAAATAATAGCCCTATATAATATTATTTACATGGGAAAAGGGTCAAAAACATTAGAGCTTGTTAGGGAGAAATATGAGTGAATTACAAGATCGCTTCGGAGCCTATGTAACTGCCTAGGAGATTTGGCCTGAAAGGTCAATTTTTTTGTTTGGTTGAATTAGGACCCCAATTCGTGGTCTATAATAGCCCCATATAATATTATTGAGATGGGAAAAGATTCAAAAAAATTAGAGCTTGTTAGAGAGTAAAATGAGTGAATTACGAAATCGCTTCGGAGCCCTAGGCAGCTGCCTAGGAGATTTGGCCTGAAAGGTCAATTTTTTTTGTTTGGTTGAATTAGGACCCCAATTCATGGTCAATAATAGCCCTATATAATATTATTTACATGGGAAAAGGGTCAAAAAAATTAGAGCTTGTTAGGGAGAAATATGAGTGAATTACGAGATCGCTTCGGAGCCTAGGTAGCTGCCTAGGAGATTTGGCCTGAAAGGACAATTTTTTTGTTTGGTTGAATTAGGACCCCAATTCATGGTCAATAATAGCCCCATATAATATTATTGAGATGCGAAAAGGTTCAAAAAAATTAGAGCTTGTTAGAGAGAAATATGAGTGAATAACGAGATCGCTTCGGAGCCCTAGGCAGCTGCCTAGGAGATTTGGCCTGAAAGGTCAATTTTTTGTTTGGTTGAATTAGGACCCCAATTCATGGTCAATAATAGCCCCATATAATATTATTGAGATGGGAAAAGGTTCAAAAAAATTAGAGCTTGTTAGAGAGAAATATGAGTGAATTACGAGATCGCTTCGTAGCCCTAGGCAGCTGCCTAGGAGATTTGGCCTGAAAGGTCAATTTTTTGTTTGGTTGAATTAGGACCCCAATTCATGGTCAATAATAGCCCCATATAATATTATTGAGATGGGAAAAGGTTCAAAAAAATTAGAGCTTGTTAGAGAGTAATATGAGTGAATTACGAGATCGCTTCGGAGCCCTAGGCAGCTGCCTAGGAGATTCGGCCAGAAAGGTCAATTTTTTAGTTTGGTTGAATTAGGACCCCAATTCATGGTAAATAATAGCCCTATATAATATTATTTAGATGGGAAAAGGTTCAAAAAAATTAGAGCTTGTATGGAGAAATATGAGTGAATTACGAGATCGCTTCGTAGCCCTAGGTAGCAGCCAAGGAGATTTGGCCTGAAAGGTCAATTTTTTTGTTTGGTTGAATTAGGACCCCAATTCATGGTAAATAATAGCCCTATATAATATTATTTACATGGGAAAAGGGTCAAAAAAATTAGAGCTTGTTAGGGAGAAATATGAGTGAATTACGAGATCGCTTCGGAGCCTAGGTAGCTGCCTAGGAGATTTGGCCTGAAAGGACAATTTTTTTGTTTGGTTGAATTAGGACCCCAATTCATGGTCAATAATAGCCCCATATAATATTATTGAGATGGGAAAAGGTTCAAAAAAATTAGAGCTTGTTAGAGAGAAATATGAGTGAATAACGAGATCGCTTCGGAGCCCTAGGCAGCTGCCTAGGAGATTTGGCCTGAAAGGTCAATTTTTTTGTTTTGTTGAATTAGGAACCCAATTCATGGTCAATAATATCCCTTTATAATATTATTTAGATGGGAAAAGGTTCAAAAAAATTAGAGCTTGTTAGGGAGAAATATGAGTGAATTACGAGATCGCTTCGGAGCCCTAGGTAGCAGCCAAGGAGATTTGGCCAGAAAGGTCAATTTTTTTGTTTTGTTGTATTAGGACCCGAATTCATGGTCAATAATAGCGCTATATAATATTATTGAGATGGGAAAAGGTTCAAAAAAATTAGAGCTTTTTAGAGAGAAATATGAGTGAATTACGATATGGCTTCGGAGCCCAAGGCAGCTGCCTAGGAGATGTGCCTGAAAGGTCAATTTTTTAGTTTGGTTGAATTAGGACCCCAATTCGTGGTCAATAATAGCCCCATGTAATATTATTGAGATGGGAAAAGGTTCAAAAAAGTTATATCTTGTTAGGGAGAAATATGAGTGAATTACGAGATCGCTTCGGAGCCCTAGGCAGCTGCCTAGGAGATTCGGCCAGAAAGGACAATTTTTTAGTTTGGTTGAATTAGGACCCCAATTCATGGTAAATAATAGCCCTATATAATATTATTTAGATGGGAAAAGGTTCAAAAAAATTAGAGCTTGTTAGGGAGAAATATGAGTGAATTACGAGATCGCTTCGGAGCCCTAGGTAGCAGCCAAGGAGATTTGGCCAGAAAGGTCAATTTTTTTGTTTGGTTGAATTAGGACCCCAATTCATGGTCAATAATAGCCCCATATAATATTATTGAGATGGGAAAAGGTTCAAAAAAATTAGAGCTTGTTAGAGAGTAATATGAGTGAATTACGAGATCGCTTCGGTGCCCTAGGCAGCTGCCTAGGAGATTCTACCAGAAAGGACAATTTTTTAGTTTGGTTGAATTAGGACCCCAATTCATGGTAAATAATAGCCCTATATAATATTATTTAGATGGGAAAAGGTTCAAAAAAATTAGAGCTTGTTAGAGAGAAATATGAGTGAATTACGAGATCGCTTCGGAGCCCTAGGTAGCAGCCAAGGAGATTTGGCCTGAAAGGTCAATTTTTTTGTTTGGTTGAATTAGGACCCCAATTCATGGTAAATAATAGCCCTATATAATATTATTTACATGGGAAAAGGGTGAAAAAAATTAGAGCTTGTTAGGGAGAAATATGAGTGAATTACGATATCGCTTCGGAGCCTATGTAGCTGCCTTGGAGATTTGGCCTGAAAGGTCAATTTTTTTTGTTTGGTTGAATTAGAACCCCAATTCGTGGTCTATAATAGCCCCATATAATATTATTGAGATGGGAAAAGATTCAAAAAAATTAGAGCTTGTTAGAGAGTAAAATGAGTGAATTACGAAATCGCATCGGAGCCCTATGCAACTGCCTAGGAGATTTGGCCTGAAAGGTCAATTTTTTTGTTTGGTTGAATTAGGACCCCAATTCGTGGTCTATAATAGCCCCATATAATATTATTGAGATGGGAAAACATTCAAAAAAATTAGAGCTTGTTAGAGAGTAAAATGAGTGAATTACGAAATCGCTTCGGAGCCCAAGGCAGCTGCCTAGGAGATGTGGCCTGAAAGGTCAATTTTTTAGTTTGGTTGAATTAGGACCCCAATTGGTGGTCAATAATAGCCCCATATAATATTATTGAGATGGGAAAAGGTTCAAAAAAATTATATCTTGTTAGGGAGAAATATGAGTGAATTACGAGATCGCTTCGGAGCCCTAGGCAGCTGCCTAGGAGATTTGGCCTGAAAGGACAATTTTTTGTTTGGTTGAATTAGGACCCCGATTCATGGTCAATAATAGCCCCTTATAATATTATTGAGATGGGAAAAGGTTCAAAAAAATTAGAGCTTGTTAGAGAGAAATATGAGTGAATTACGAAATCGCTTCGGAGCCCTACGCTGCTGCCTAGGAGATTTGGCCTGAAAGGTCAATTTTTTAGTTTGGTTGAATTAGGAACCCAATTCATGGTCAATAATAGCGCTATATAATATTATTTAGATGGGAAAAGGTTCAAAAAAATTAGAGCTTGTTAGGGAGAAATATGAGTGAATTACGAGATCGCTTCGGAGCCCTAGGTAGCAGCCAAGGAGATTTGGCCAGAAAGGTCAATTTTTTTGTTTGGTTGAATTAGGACCCCAATTCATGGTCAATAATAGCCCCATATAATAGTATTGAGATGGGAAAAGGTTCAAAAAAATTAGAGCTTGTTAGAGAGTAATATGAGTGAATTACGAGATCGCTTCGGAGCCCTAGGCAGCTGCCTAGGTGATTCGGCCAGAAAGGACAATTTTTTAGTTTGGTTGAATTAGGACCCCAATTCATGGTAAATAATAGCCCTATATAATATTATTTAGATGGGAAAAGGTTCAAAAAAATTAGAGCTTGTTAGAGAGAAATATGAGTGAATTACGAGATCGCTTCGGAGCCCTAGGTAGCAGCCTAGGAGATTTGGCCTGAAAGGTCAATTTTTTTGTTTGGTTGAATTAGGACCCCAATTCATGGTAAATAATAGCCCTATATAATATTATTTACATGGGAAAAGGGTCAAAAAAATTAGAGCTTGTTAGGGAGAAATAAGAGTGAATTACAAGATCGCTTCGGAGCCTATGTAGCTGCCTAGGAGATTTGGCCTGAAAGGTCAATTTTTTTGTTTGGTTGAATTAGGACCCCAATTCGTGGTCTATAATTGCCCCATATAATATTATTGAGATGGGAAAAGATTCAAAAAAATTAGAGCTTGTTAGAGAGTAAAATGAGTGAATTACGAAATCGCTTCGGAGCCCTAGGCAGCTGCCTAGGAGATTTGGACTGAAAGGCCAATTTTTTTGTTTGGTTGAATTAGGACCCCAATTCATGGTCAATAATAGCGCTATATAATATTATTGAGATGGGAAAAGGTTCAAAAAAATTAGAGCTTGTTAGAGAGTAATATGAGTGAATTACGAGATCGCTTCGGAGCCCTAGGCAGCTGCCTAGGTGATTCGGCCAGAAAGGATAATTTTTTAGTTTGGTTGAATTAGGACCCCAATTCATGGTAAATAATAGCCCTATATAATATTATTTTGATGGGAAAAGGTTCAAAAAAATTAGAGCTTGTTAGAGAGAAATATGAGTGAATTACGAGATCGCTTCGGAGCCCTAGGTAGCAGCCAAGGAGATTTGGCCTGAAAGGTCAATTTTTTGTTTGGTTGAATTAGGACCTTAATTCATGGTAAATAATAGCCCTATATAATATTATTTAGATGGGAAATGGTTCAAAAAAATTAGAGCTTGTTAGCGAGAAATATGAGTGAATTACGAGATCGCGTCGGAGCCCTAGGCAGCTGCTTAGGAGATGTGGCCTGAAAGGTCAATTTTTTAGTTTGGTTGAATTAGGACCCCAATTCATGGTAAATAATAGCCCTATATAATATTATTTACATGGGAAAAGGTTCAAAAAAATTAGAGCCTGTTAGGGAGAAATATGAGTGAATTACGAGATCGCTTCGGAGCCCTAGGTAGCAGCCAAGGAGATTTGGCCAGAAAGGTCAATTTTTTTGTTTGGTTGAATTAGGACCCCAATTCATGGTCAATAATAGCCCCATATAATATTATTGAGATGGGAAAAGGTTCAAAAAAATTAGAGCTTGTTAGAGAGAAATATGAGTGAATTACGAAATCGCTTCGGAGCCCTAGGCAGCTGCCTAGGAGATTTGGCCTGAAAGGTCAATTTTTTAGTTTGGTTGAATTAGGAACCCAATTCATGGTCAATAATAGCGCTATATAATATTATTTAGATGGGAAAAGGTTCAAAAAAATTAGAGCTTGTTAGGGAGAAATATGAGTGAATTACGAGATCGCTTCGGAGCCCTAGGTAGCAGCCAAGGAGATTTGGCCAGAAAGGTCAATTTTTTTGTTTGGTTGAATTAGGACCCCAATTCATGGTAAATAATAGCCCTATATAATATTATTTACATGGGAAAAGGGTCAAAAAAATTAGAGCTTGTTAGGGAGAAATATGAGTGAATTACAAGATCGCTTCGGAGCCTATGTAGCTGCCTAGGAGATTTGGCCTGAAAGGTCAATTTTTTTGTTTGGTTGAATTAGGACCCCAATTCGTGGTCTATAATAGCCCCATATAATATTATTGAGATGGGAAAAGATTCAAAAAAATTAGAGCTTGTTAGAGAGTAAAATGAGTGAATTACGAAATCGCTTCGGAGCCCTAGGCAGCTGCCTAGGAGATTTGGCCTGAAAGGTCAATTTTTTGTTTGGTTGAATTAGGACCCCGATTCATGGTCAATAATAGCCCCTTATAATATTATTGAGATGGGAAAAGGTTCAAAAAAATTAGAGCTTGTTAGAGAGAAATATGAGTGAATTACGAAATCGCTTCGGAGCCCTAGGCAGCTGCCTAGGAGATTTGGCCTGAAAGGTCAATTTTTTAGTTTGGTTGAATTAGGAACCCAATTCATGGTCAATAATAGCGCTATATAATATTATTTAGATGGGAAAAGGTTCAAAAAAATTAGAGCTTGTTAGGGAGAAATATGAGTGAATTACGAGATCGCTTCGGAGCCCTAGGTAGCAGCCAAGGAGATTTGGCCAGAAAGGTCAATTTTTTTGTTTGGTTGAATTAGGACCCCAATTCATGGTCAATAATAGCCCCATATAATAATATTGAGATGGGAAAAGGTTCAAAAAAATTAGAGCTTGTTAGAGAGTAATATGAGTGAATTACGAGATCGCTTCGGAGCCCTAGGCAGCTGCCTAGGAGATTCGGCCTGAAAGGTCAATTTTTTAGTTTCGTTGAATTAGGACCCCAATTCATGGTAAATAATAGCCCTATATAATATTATTTAGATGGGAAAAGGTTCAAAAAAATTAGAGCTTGTTAGGGAGAAATATGAGTGAATTACGAGATCGCTTCGGAGCCCTAGGTAGCAGCCAAGGAGATTTGGCCAGAAAGGTCAATTTTTTTGTTTGGTTGAATTAGGACCCCAATTCATGGTCAATAATAGCCCCATATAATATTATTGAGATGGGAAAAGGTTCAAAAAAATTAGAGCTTGTTAGAGAGTAATATGAGTGAATTACGAGATCGCTTCGGAGCCCTAGGCAGCTGCCTAGGTGATTCGGCCAGAAAGGATAATTTTTTAGTTTGGTTGAATTAGGACCCCAATTCATGGTAAATAATAGCCCTATATAATATTATTTAGATGGGAAAAGGTTCAAAAAAATTAGAGCTTGTTAGAGAGAAATATGGGTGAATTACGAGATCGCTTCGGAGCCCTAGGTAGCAGCCAAGGAGATTTGGCCTGAAAGGTCAATTTTTTGTTTGGTTGAATTAGGACCTTAATTCATGGTAAATAATAGCCCTATATAATATTATTTAGATGGGAAATGGTTCAAAAAAATTAGAGCTTGTTAGCGAGAAATATGAGTGAATTACGAGATCGCTTCGGAGCCCTAGGCAGCAGCTTAGGAGATGTGGCCTGAAAGGTCAATTTTTTAGTTTGGTTGAATTAGGACCCCAATTCATGGTAAATAATAGCCCTATATAATATTATTTACATGGGAAAAGGTTCAAAAAAATTAGAGCTTGTTAGGGAGAAATATGAGTGAATTACGAGATCGCTTCGGAGCCCTAGGTAGCAGCCAAGGAGATTTGGCCAGAAAGGTCAATTTTTTTGTTTGGTTGAATTAGGACCCCAATTCATGGTCAATAATTGCCCCATATAATATTATTGAGATGGGAAAAGGTTCAAAAAAATTAGAGCTTGTTAGAGAGTAATATGAGTGAATTACGAGATCGCTTCGGAGCCCTAGGCAGCTGCCTAGGAGATTCGGCCAGAAAGGACAATTTTTTAGTTTCGTTGAATTAGGACCCCAATTCAAGGTAAATAATAGCCCTATATAATATTATTTAGATGGGAAAAGGTTCAAAAAAATTAGAGCTTGTTAGAGAGAAATATGAGTGAATTACGAGATCGCTTCGGAGCCCTAGGTAGCAGCCTAGGAGATTTGGCCTGAAAGGTCAATTTTTTTGTTTGGTTGAATTAGGACCCCAATTCATGGTAAATAATAGCCCTATATAATATTATTTACATGGGAAAAGGGTCAAAAAAATTAGAGCTTGTTAGGGAGAAATAAGAGTGAATTACAAGATCGCTTCGGAGCCTATGTAGCTGCCTAGGAGATTTGGCCTGAAAGGTCAATTTTTTTGTTTGGTTGAATTAGGACCCCAATTCGTGGTCTATAATTGCCCCATATAATATTATTGAGATGGGAAAAGATTCAAAAAAATTAGAGCTTGTTAGAGAGTAAAATGAGTGAATTACGAAATCGCTTCGGAGCCCTAGGCAGCTGCCTAGGAGATTTGGACTGAAAGGTCAATTTTTTTGTTTGGTTGAATTAGGACCCCAATTCATGGTCAATAATAGCGCTATATAATATTATTGAGATGGGAAAAGGTTCAAAAAAATTAGAGCTTGTTAGAGAGTAATATGAGTGAATTACGAGATCGCTTCGGAGCCCTAGGCAGCTGCCTAGGTGATTCGGCCAGAAAGGATAATTTTTTAGTTTGGTTGAATTAGGACCCCAATTCATGGTAAATAATAGCCCTATATAATATTATTTTGATGGGAAAAGGATCAAAAAAATTAGAGCTTGTTAGAGAGAAATATGAGTGAATTACGAGATCGCTTCGGAGCCCTAGGTAGCAGCCAAGGAGATTTGGCCTGAAAGGTCAATTTTTTGTTTGGTTGAATTAGGACCTTAATTCATGGTAAATAATAGCCCTATATAATATTATTTAGATGGGAAATGGTTCAAAAAAATTAGAGCTTGTTAGCGAGAAATATGAGTGAATTACGAGATCGCGTCGGAGCCCTAGGCAGCTGCTTAGGAGATGTGGCCTGAAAGGTCAATTTTTTAGTTTGGTTGAATTAGGACCCCAATTCATGGTAAATAATAGCCCTATATAATATTATTTACATGGGAAAAGGTTCAAAAAAATTAGAGCCTGTTAGGGAGAAATATGAGTGAATTACGAGATCGCTTCGGAGCCCTAGGTAGCAGCCAAGGAGATTTGGCCAGAAAGGTCAATTTTTTTGTTTGGTTGAATTAGGACCCCAATTCATGGTCAATAATAGCCCCATATAATATTATTGAGATGGGAAAAGGTTCAAAAAAATTAGAGCTTGTTAGAGAGAAATATGAGTGAATTACGAAATCGCTTCGGAGCCCTAGGCAGCTGCCTAGGAGATTTGGCCTGAAAGGTCAATTTTTTAGTTTGGTTGAATTAGGAACCCAATTCATGGTCAATAATAGCGCTATATAATATTATTTAGATGGGAAAAGGTTCAAAAAAATTAGAGCTTGTTAGGGAGAAATATGAGTGAATTACGAGATCGCTTCGGAGCCCTAGGTAGCAGCCAAGGAGATTTGGCCAGAAAGGTCAATTTTTTTGTTTGGTTGAATTAGGACCCCAATTCATGGTAAATAATAGCCCTATATAATATTATTTACATGGGAAAAGGGTCAAAAAAATTAGAGCTTGTTAGGGAGAAATATGAGTGAATTACAAGATCGCTTCGGAGCCTATGTAGCTGCCTAGGAGATTTGGCCTGAAAGGTCAATTTTTTTGTTTGGTTGAATTAGGACCCCAATTCGTGGTCTATAATAGCCCCATATAATATTATTGAGATGGGAAAAGATTCAAAAAAATTAGAGCTTGTTAGAGAGTAAAATGAGTGAATTACGAAATCGCTTCGGAGCCCTAGGCAGCTGCCTAGGAGATTTGGCCTGAAAGGTCAATTTTTTGTTTGGTTGAATTAGGACCCCGATTCATGGTCAATAATAGCCCCTTATAATATTATTGAGATGGGAAAAGGTTCAAAAAAATTAGAGCTTGTTAGAGAGAAATATGAGTGAATTACGAAATCGCTTCGGAGCCCTAGGCAGCTGCCTAGGAGATTTGGCCTGAAAGGTCAATTTTTTAGTTTGGTTGAATTAGGAACCCAATTCATGGTCAATAATAGCGCTATATAATATTATTTAGATGGGAAAAGGTTCAAAAAAATTAGAGCTTGTTAGGGAGAAATATGAGTGAATTACGAGATCGCTTCGGAGCCCTAGGTAGCAGCCAAGGAGATTTGGCCAGAAAGGTCAATTTTTTTGTTTGGTTGAATTAGGACCCCAATTCATGGTCAATAATAGCCCCATATAATAATATTGAGATGGGAAAAGGTTCAAAAAAATTAGAGCTTGTTAGAGAGTAATATGAGTGAATTACGAGATCGCTTCGGAGCCCTAGGCAGCTGCCTAGGAGATTCGGCCTGAAAGGTCAATTTTTTAGTTTCGTTGAATTAGGACCCCAATTCATGGTAAATAATAGCCCTATATAATATTATTTAGATGGGAAAAGGTTCAAAAAAATTAGAGCTTGTTAGGGAGAAATATGAGTGAATTACGAGATCGCTTCGGAGCCCTAGGTAGCAGCCAAGGAGATTTGGCCAGAAAGGTCAATTTTTTTGTTTCGTTGAATTAGGACCCCAATTCATGGTCAATAATAGCCCCATATAATATTATTGAGATGGGAAAAGGTTCAAAAAAATTAGAGCTTGTTAGAGAGTAATATGAGTGAATTACGAGATCGCTTCGGAGCCCTAGGCAGCTGCCTAGGTGATTCGGCCAGAAAGGATAATTTTTTAGTTTGGTTGAATTAGGACCCCAATTCATGGTAAATAATAGCCCTATATAATATTATTTAGATGGGAAAAGGTTCAAAAAAATTAGAGCTTGTTAGAGAGAAATATGGGTGAATTACGAGATCGCTTCGGAGCCCTAGGTAGCAGCCAAGGAGATTTGGCCTGAAAGGTCAATTTTTTGTTTGGTTGAATTAGGACCTTAATTCATGGTAAATAATAGCCCTATATAATATTATTTAGATGGGAAATGGTTCAAAAAAATTAGAGCTTGTTAGCGAGAAATATGAGTGAATTACGAGATCGCTTCGGAGCCCTAGGCAGCAGCTTAGGAGATGTGGCCTGAAAGGTCAATTTTTTAGTTTGGTTGAATTAGGACCCCAATTCATGGTAAATAATAGCCCTATATAATATTATTTACATGGGAAAAGGTTCAAAAAAATTAGAGCTTGTTAGGGAGAAATATGAGTGAATTACGAGATCGCTTCGGAGCCCTAGGTAGCAGCCAAGGAGATTTGGCCAGAAAGGTCAATTTTTTTGTTTGGTTGAATTAGGACCCCAATTCATGGTCAATAATTGCCCCATATAATATTATTGAGATGGGAAAAGGTTCAAAAAAATTAGAGCTTGTTAGAGAGTAATATGAGTGAATTACGAGATCGCTTCGGAGCCCTAGGCAGCTGCCTAGGAGATTCGGCCAGAAAGGACAATTTTTTAGTTTCGTTGAATTAGGACCCCAATTCAAGGTAAATAATAGCCCTATATAATATTATTTAGATGGGAAAAGGTTCAAAAAAATTAGAGCTTGTTAGAGAGAAATATGAGTGAATTACGAGATCGCTTCGTAGCCCTAGGTAGCAGCCTAGGAGATTTGGCCTGAAAGGTCAATTTTTTTGTTTGGTTGAATTAGGACCCCAATTCATGGTAAATAATAGCCCTATATAATATTATTTACATGGGAAAAGGGTCAAAAAAATTAGAGCTTGTTAGGGAGAAATATGAGTGAATTACAAGATCGCTTCGGAAGCCTATGTAGCTGCCTAGGAGATTTGGCCTGAAAGGTCAATTTTTTTGTTTGGTTGAATTAGGACCCCAATTCGTGGTCTATAATAGCCCCATATAATATTATTGAGATGGGAAAAGATTCAAAAAAATTAGAGCTTGTTAGAGAGTAAAATGAGTGAATTACGAAATCGCTTCGGAGCCCTAGGCAGCTGCCTAGGAGATTTGGCCTGAAAGGTCAATTTTTTGTTTGGTTGAATTAGGACCCCGATTCATGGTCAATAATAGCCCCTTATAATATTATTGAGATGGGAAAAGGTTCAAAAAAATTAGAGCTTGTTAGAGAGAAATATGAGTGAATTACGAAATCGCTTCGGAGCCCTAGGCAGCTGCCTAGGAGATTTGGCCTGAAAGGTCAATTTTTTAGTTTGGTTGAATTAGGAACCCAATTCATGGTCAATAATAGCGCTATATAATATTATTTAGATGGGAAAAGATTCAAAAAAATTAGAGCTTGTTAGGGAGAAATATGAGTGAATTACGAGATCGCTTCGGAGCCCTAGGTAGCAGCCAAGGAGATTTGGCCAGAAAGGTCAATTTTTTTGTTTGGTTGAATTAGGACCCCAATTCATGGTCAATAATAGCCCCATATAATATTATTGAGATGGGAAAAGGTTCAAAAAAATTAGAGCTTGTTAGAGAGTAATATGAGTGAATTACGAGATCGCTTCGGAGCCCTAGGCAGCTGCCTAGGAGATTCGGCCAGAAAGGACAATTTTTTAGTTTCGTTGAATTAGGACCCCAATTCAAGGTAAATAATAGCCCTATATAATATTATTTAGATGGGAAAAGGTTCAAAAAAATTAGAGCTTGTTAGAGAGAAATATGAGTGAATTACGAGATCGCTTCGGAGCCCTAGGTAGCAGCCAAGGAGATTTGGCCTGAAAGGTCAATTTTTTTGTTTGGTTGAATTAGGACCCCAATTCGTGGTCTATAATAGCCCCATATAATATTATTGAGATGGGAAAAGATTCAAAAAAATTAGAGCTTGTTAGAGAGTAAAATGAGTGAATTACGAAATCGCTTCGGAGCCCTAGGCTGCTGCCTAGGAGATTTGGACTGAAAGGTCAATTTTTTTGTTTGGTTGAATTAGGACCCCAATTCATGGTCAATAATAGCGCTATATAATATTATTGAGATGGGAAAAGGTTCAAAAAAATTAGAGCTTTTTAGAGAGAAATATGAGTGAATTACGAGATGGCTTCGGAGCCCAAGGCAGCTGCCTAGGAGATGTGGCCTGAAAGGTCAATTTTTTAGTTTGGTTGAATTAGGACCCCAATTTGTGGTCAATAATAGCCCCATATAATATTATTGAGATGGGAAAAGGTTCAAAAAAATTATATCTTGTTAGGGAGAAATATGAGTGAATTACGAGATCGCTTCGGAGCCCTAGGCAGCTGCCTAGGAGATTTGGCCTGAAAGGTCAATTTTTTGTTTGGTTGAATTAGGACCCCAAATCATGGTCAATAATAGCCCCATATAATATTATTGAGATGGGAAAAGGTTCAAAAAAATTAGAGCTTGTTAGAGAGAAATATGAGTGAATTACGAAATCGCTTCGGAGCCCTAGGCAGCTGCCTAGGAGATTCGGCCAGAAAGGACAATTTTTTAGTTTCGTTGAATTAGGACCCCAATTCAAGGTAAATAATAGCCCTATATAATATTATTTAGATGGGAAAAGGTTCAAAAAAATTAGAGCTTGTTAGAGAGAAATATGAGTGAATTACGAGATCGCTTCGGAGCCCTAGGTAGCAGCCAAGGAGATTTGGCCTGAAAGGTCAATTTTTTTGTTTGGTTGAATTAGGACCCCAATTCATGGTAAATAATAGCCCTATATAATATTATTTACATGGGAAAAGGGTCAAAAAAATTAGAGCTTGTTAGGGAGAAATATGAGTGAATTACAAGATCGCTTCGGAGCCTATGTAGCTGCCTAGGAGATTTGGCCTGAAAGGTCAATTTTATTGTTTGGTTGAATTAGGACCCCAATTCGTGGTCTATAATAGCCCCATATAATATTATTGAGATGGGAAAAGATTCAAAAAAATTAGAGCTTGTTAGAGAGTAAAATGAGTGAATTACGAAATCGCTTCGGAGCCCTAGGCAGCTGCCTAGGAGATTTGGACTGAAAGGTCAATTTTTTTGTTTGGTTGAATTAGGACCCCAATTCATGGTCAATAATAGCGCTATATAATATTATTGAGATGGGAAAAGGTTCAAAAAAATTAGAGCTTTTTAGAGAGAAATATGAGTGAATTACGAGATGGCTTCGGAGCCCAAGGCAGCTGCCTAGGAGATGTGGCCTGAAAGGTCAATTTTTTAGTTTGGTTGAATTAGGACCCCAATTTGTGGTCAATAATAGCCCCATATAATATTATTGAGATGGGAAAAGGTTCAAAAAAATTATATCTTGTTAGGGAGAAATATGAGTGAATTACGAGATCGCTTCGGAGCCCTAGGCAGCTGCCTAGGAGATTTGGCCTGAAAGGTCAATTTTTTGTTTGGTTGAATTAGGACCCCAATTCATGGACAATAATAGCCCCATATAATATTATTGAGATGGGAAAAGGTTCAAAAAAATTAGAGCTTGTTAGAGAGAAATATGAGTGAATTACGAAATCGCTTCGGAGCCCTAGGCAGCTGCCTAGGAGATTTGGCCTGAAAGGTCAATTTTTTAGTTTGGTTGAATTAGGACCCCAATTCATGGTAAATAATAGCCCTATATAATATTATTTAGATGGGAAAAGGTTCAAAAAAATTAGAGCTTGTTAGAGAGAAATATGAGTGAATTACGAGATCGCTTCGGAGCCCTAGGTAGCAGCCAAGGAGATTTGGCCAGAAAGGTCAATTTTTTTGTTTGGTTGAATTAGGACCCCAATTCATGGTCAATAATAGCCCCATATAATATTATTGAGATGGGAAAAGGTTCAAAAAAATTAGAGCTTGTTAGAGAGTAATATGAGTGAATTACGAGATCGCTTCGGAGCCCTAGGCAGCTGCCTAGGTGATTCGGCCAGAAAGGATAATTTTTTATTTTGGTTGAATTAGGACCCCAATTCATGGTAAATAATAGCCCTATATAATATTATTTAGATGGGAAAAGGTTCAAAAAAATTAGAGCTTGTTAGAGAGAAATGTGAGTGAATTACGAGATCGCTTCGGAGCCCTAGGTAGCAGCCAAGGAGATTTGGCCTGAAAGGTCAATTTTTTGTTTGGTTGAATTAGGACCTTAATTCATGGTAAATAATAGCCCTATATAATATTATTTAGATGGGAAATGGTTCAAAAAAATTAGAGCTTGTTAGCGAGAAATATGAGTGAATTACGAGATCGCTTCGGAGCCCTAGGCAGCTGCTTAGGAGATGTGGCCTGAAAGGTCAATTTTTTAGTTTGGTTGAATTAGGACCCCTATTCATGGTAAATAATAGCCCTATATAATATTATTTACATGGGAAAAGGTTCAAAAAAATTAGAGCTTGTTAGGGAGAAATATGAGTGAATTACGAGATCGCTTCGGAGCCCTAGGTAGCAGCCAAGGAGATTTGGCGAGAAAGGTCAATTTTTTTGTTTGGTTGAATTAGGACCCCAATTCATGGTCAATAATAGCCCCATATAATATTATTGAGATGGGAAAAGGTTCAAAAAAATTAGAGCTTGTTAGAGAGAAATATGAGTGAATTACGAAATCGCTTCGGAGCCCTAGGCAGCTGCCTAGGAGATTTGGCCTGAAAGGACAATTTTTTAGTTTGGTTGAATTAGGAACCCAATTCATGGTCAATAATAGCGCTATATAATATTATTTAGATGGGAAAAGGTTCAAAAAAATTAGAGCTTGTTAGGGAGAAATATGAGTGAATTACGAGATCGCTTCGGAGCCCTAGGTAGCAGCCAAGGAGATTTGGCCAGAAAGGTCAATTTTTTTGTTTGGTTGAATTAGGACCCCAATTCATGGTCAATAATAGCCCCATATAATATTATTGAGATGGGAAAAGGTTCAAAAAAATTAGAGCTTGTTAGAGAGTAATATGAGTGAATTACGAGATCGCTTCGGAGCCCTAGGCTGCTGCCTAGGTGATTCGGCCAGAAAGGATAATTTTTTAGTTTGGTTGAATTAGGACCCCAATTCATGGTAAATAATAGCCCTATATAATATTATTTAGATGGGAAAAGGTTCAAAAAAATTAGAGCTTGTTAGAGAGAAATATGAGTGAATTACGAGATCGCTTCGGAGCCCTAGGTAGCAGCCAAGGAGATTTGGCCTGAAAGGTCAATTTTTTGTTTGGTTGAATTAGGACCTTAATTCATGGTAAATAATAGCCCTATATAATATTATTTAGATGGGAAATGGTTCAAAAAAATTAGAGCTTGGTAGCGAGAAATATGAGTGAATTACGAGATCGCTTCGGAGCCCTAGGCAGCTGCTTAGGAGATGTGGCCTGAAAGGTCAATTTTTTAGTTTGGTTGAATTAGGACCCCAATTCATGGTAAATAATAGCCCTATATAATATTATTTACATGGGAAAAGGTTCAAAAAAATTAGAGCTTGTTAGGGAGAAATATGAGTGAATTACGAGATCGCTTCGGAGCCCTAGGTAGCAGCCAAGGAGATTTGGCCAGAAAGGTCAATTTTTTTGTTTGGTTGAATTAGGACCCCAATTCATGGTCAATAATAGCCCCATATAATATTATTGAGATGGGAAAAGGTTCAAAAAAATTAGAGCTTGTTAGAGAGTAATATGAGTGAATTACGAGATCGCTTCGGAGCCCTAGGCAGCTGCCTAGGAGATTCGGCCAGAAAGGACAATTTTTTAGTTTCGTTGAATTAGGACCCCAATTCAAGGTAAATAATAGCCCTATATAATATTATTAAGATGGGAAAAGGTTCAAAAAAATTAGAGCTTGTTAGAGAGAAATATGAGTGAATTACGAGATCGCTTCGTAGCCCTAGGTAGCAGCCTAGGAGATTTGGCCTGAAAGGTCAATTTTTTTGTTTGGTTGAATTAGGACCCCAATTCATGGTAAATAATAGCCCTATATAATATAATTTACATGGGAAAAGGGTCAAAAAAATTAGAGCTTGTTAGGGAGAAATATGAGTGAATTACAAGATCGCTTCGGAGCCTATGTAGCTGCCTAGGAGATTTGGCCTGAAAGGTCAATTTTTTTGTTTGGTTGAATTAGGACCCCAATTCGTGGTCTATAATAGCCCCATATAATATTATTGAGATGGGAAAAGATTCAAAAAAATTAGAGCTTGTTAGAGAGTAAAATGAGTGAATTACGAAATCGCTTCAGAGCCCTAGGCTGCTGCCTAGGAGATTTGGACTGAAACGTCAATTTTTTTGTTTGGTTGAATTAGGACCCCAATTCATGGTCAATAATAGCGCTATATAATATTATTGAGATGGGAAAAGGTTCAAAAAAATTAGAGCTTTTTAGAGAGAAATATGAGTGAATTACGAGATGGCTTCGGAGCCCAAGGCAGCTGCCTAGGAGATGTGGCCTGAAAGGTCAATTTTTTAGATTGGTTGAAATAGGACCCCAATTCGTGGTCAATAATAGCCCCATATAATATTATTGAGATGGGAAAAGGTTCAAAAAAATTATATCTTGTTAGGGAGAAATATTAGTGAATTACGAGATCGCTTCGGAGCCCTAGGCAGCTGCCTAGGAAATTTGGCCTGAAAGGTCAATTTTTTGTTTGGTTGAATTAGGACCCCGATTCATGGTCAATAATAGCCCCTTATAATATTATTGAGATGGGAAAAGGTTCAAAAAAATTAGAGCTTGTTAGAGAGAAATATGAGTGAATTACGAAATCGCTTCGGAGCCCTACGCAGCTGCCTAGGAGATTTGGCCTGAAAGGTCAATTTTTTAGTTTGGTTGAATTAGGAACCCAATTCATGGTCAATAATAGCCCCATATAATATTATTGAGATGGGAAAAGGTTCAAAAAAATTAGAGCTTGTTAGGGAGAAATATGAGTGAATTACGAGATCGCTTCGGAGCCCTAGGTAGCAGCCAAGGAGATTTGGCCAGAAAGGTCAATTTTTTTGTTTGGTAGAATTAGGACCCCAATTCATGGTCAATAATAGCCCCATATAATATTATTGAGATGGGAAAAGGTTCAAAAAAATTAGAGCTTGTTAGAGAGTAATATGAGTGAATTACGAGATCGCTTCGGAGCCCTAGGCAGCTGCCTAGGTGATTTGGCCAGAAAGGATAATTTTTTAGTTTGGTTGAATTAGGAACCCAATTCATGGTCAATAATAGCGCTATATAATATTATTTAGATGGGAAAAGGTTCAAAAAAATTAGAGCTTGTTAGGGAGAAATATGAGTGAATTACGAGATCGCTTCGGAGCCCTAGGTAGCAGCCAAGGAGATTTGGCCTGAAAGGTCAATTTTTTTGTTTGGTTGAATTAGGACCCCAATTCATGGTAAATAATAGCCCTATATAATATTATTTACATGGGAAAAGGGTCAAAAAAATTAGAGCTTGTTAGGGAGAAATATGAGTGAATTACAAGATCGCTTCGGAGCCTATGTAGCTGCCTAGGAGATTTGGCCTGAAAGGTCAATTTTTTTGTTTGGTTGAATTAGGACCCCAATTCATGGTCTATAATAGCCCCATATAATATTATTGAGATGGGAAAAGATTCAAAAAAATTAGAGCTTGTTAGAGAGTAAAATGAGTGAATTACGAAATCGCTTCGGAGCCCTAGGCAGCTGCCTAGGAGATTTGGACTGAAAGGTCAATTTTTTTGTTTGGTTGAATTAGGACCCCAATTCATGGTCAATAATAGCGCTATATAATATTATTGAGATGGGAAAAGGTTCAAAAAAATTAGAGCCTTTTAGAGAGAAATATGAGTGAATTACGAGATGGCTTCGGAGCCCAAGGCAGCTGCCTAGGAGATGTGGCCTGAAAGGTCAATTTTTTAGTTTGGTTGAATTAGGACCCCAATTTGTGGTCAATAATAGCCCCATATAATATTATTGAGATGGGAAAAGGTTCAAAAAAATTATATCTTGTTAGGGAGAAATATGAGTGAATTACGAAATCGCTTCGGAGCCCTAGGCAGCTGCCTAGGAGATTTGGCCTGAAAGGTCAATTTTTTGTTTGGTTGAATTAGGACCCAAATTCATGGTCAATAATAGCCCCATATAATATTATTGAGATGGGAAAAGGTTCAAAAAAATTAGAGCTTGTTAGAGAGAAATATGAGTGAATTACGAAATCGCTTCGGAGCCCTAGGCAGCTGCCTAGGAGATTTGGCCTGAAAGGTCAATTTTTTAGTTTGGTTGAATTAGGAACCCAATTCATGGTCAATAATAGCGCTATATAATATTATTTAGATGGGAAAAGGTTCAAAAAAATTAGAGCTTGTTAGGGAGAAATATGAGTGAATTACGAGATCGCTTCGGAGCCCTAGGTAGCAGCCAAGGAGATTTGGCCAGAAAGGTCAATTTTTTTGTTTGGTTTAATTAGGACCCCAATTCATGGTCAATAATAGCCCCATAAAATATTATTGAGATGGGAAAAGGTTCAAAAAAATTAGAGCTTGTTAGAGAGTAATATGAGTGAATTACGAGATCGCTTCGGAGCCCTAGGCAGCTGCCTAGGAGATTCGGCCAGAAAGGACAATTTTTTAGTTTGGTTGAATTAGGACCCCAATTCATGGTAAATAATAGCCCTATATAATATTATTTAGATGGGAAAAGGTTCAAAAAAATTAGAGCTTGTTCGAGAGAAATATGAGTGAATTACGAGATCGCTTCGGAGCCCTAGGTAGCAGCCAAGGAGATTTGGCCAGAAAGGTCAATTTTTTTGTTTGGTTGAATTAGGACCCTAATTCATGGTAAATAATAGCCCTATATAATATTATTTACATGGGAAAAGGGTCAAAAAAATTAGAGCTTGTTAGGGAGAAATATGAGTGAATTACAAGATCGCTTCGGAGCCTATGTAGCTGCCTAGGAGATTTGGCCTGAAAGGTCAATTTTTTTGTTTGGTTGAATTAGGACCCCAATTCATGGTCTATAATAGCCCCATATAATATTATTGAGATGGGAAAAGATTCAAAAAAATTAGAGCTTGTTAGAGAGTAAAATGAGTGAATTACGAAATCGCTTCGGAGCCCTAGGCTGCTGCCTAGGAGATTTGGACTGAAAGGTCAATTTTTTTGTTTGGTTGAATTAGGACCCCAATTCATGGTCAATAATAGCGCTATATAATATTATTGAGATGGGAAAAGGTTCAAAAAAATTAGAGCTTTTTAGAGAGAAATATGAGTGAATTACGAGATGGCTTCGGAGCCCAAGGCAGCTGCCTAGGAGATGTGGCCTGAAAGGTCAATTTTTTAGTTTGGTTGAATTAGGACCCCAATTTGTGGTCAATAATAGCCCCATATAATATTATTGAGATGGGAAAAGGTTCAAAAAAATTATATCTTGTTAGGGAGAAATATGAGTGAATTACGAGATCGCTTCGGAGCCCTAGGCAGCTGCCTAGGAGATTTGGCCTGAAAGGTCAATTTTTTGTTTGGTTGAATTAGGACCCCAATTCATGGTCAATAATAGCCCCATATAATATTATTGAGATGGGAAAAGGTTCAAAAAAATTAGAGCTTGTTAGAGAGAAATATGAGTGAATTACGAAATCGCTTCGGAGCCCTAGGCAGCTGCCTAGGAGATTTGGCCTGAAAGGTCAATTTTTTAGTTTGGTTGAATTAGGAACCCAATTCATGGTCAATAATAGCGCTATATAATATTATTTAGATGGGAAAAGGTTCAAAAAAATTAGAGCTTGTTAGGGAGAAATATGAGTGAATTACGAGATCGCTTCGGAGCCCTAGGTAGCAGCCAAGGAGATTTGGCCAGAAAGGTCAATTTTTTTGTTTGGTTGAATTAGGACCCCAATTCATGGTCAATAATAGCCCCATATAATATTATTGAGATGGGAAAAGGTTCAAAAAAATTAGAGCTTGTTAGAGTGTAATATGAGTGAATTACGAGATCGCTTCTGAGCCCTAGGCAGCTGCCTAGGAGATTCGGCCAGAAAGGACAATTTTTTAGTTTGGCTGAATTAGGACCCCAATTCATGGTAAATAATAGCCCTATATAATATTATTTAGATGGGAAAAGGTTCAAAAAAATTAGAGCTTGTTAGAGAGAAATATGAGTGAATTACGAGATCGCTTCGGAGCCCTAGGTAGCTGCCAAGGAGATTTGGCCTGAAAGGTCAATTTTTTTGTTTGGTTGAATTAGGACCCCAATTCATGGTAAATAATAGCCCTATATAATATTATTTACATTGGAAAAGGGTCAAAAATATTAGAGCTTGTTAGGGAGAAATATGAGTGAATTACAAGATCGCTTCGGAGCCTATGTAGCTGCCTAGGAGATTTGGCCTGAAAGGTCAATTTTTTTGTTTGGTTGAATTAGGACCCCAATTCGTGGTCTATAATAGCCCCATATAATATTATTGAGATGGGAAAAGATTCAAAAAAATTAGAGCTTATTAGAGAGTAAAATGAGTGAATTACGAAATCGCTTCGGAGCCCTAGGCTGCTGCCTAGGAGATTTGGACTGAAAGGTCAATTTTTTTGTTTGGTTGAATTAGGACCCCAATTCATGGTCAATAATAGCGCTATATAATATTATTGAGATGGGAAAAGGTTCAAAAAAATTAGAGCTTTTTAGAGAGAAATATGAGTGAATTACGAGATGGCTTCGGAGCCCAAGGCAGCTGCCTAGGAGATATGGCCTGAAAGGTCAATTTTTTAGATTGGTTGAAATAGGACCCCAATTCGTGGTCAATAATAGCCCCATATAATATTATTGAGATGGGAAAAGGTTCAAAAAAATTATATCTTGTTAGGGAGAAATATTAGTGAATTACGAGATCGCTTCGGAGCCCTAGGCAGCTGCCTAGGAAATTTGGCCTGAAAGGTCAATTTTTTGTTTGGTTGAATTAGGACCCCGATTCATGGTCAATAATAGCCCCTTATAATATTATTGAGATGGGAAAAGGTTCAAAAAAATTAGAGCTTGTTAGAGAGAAATATGAGTGAATTACGAAATCGCTTCGGAGCCCTAGGCAGCTGCCTAGGAGATTTGGCCTGAAAGGTCAATTTTTTAGTTTGGTTGAATTAGGAACCCAATTCATGGTCAATAATAGCGCTATATAATATTATTTAGATGGGAAAAGGTTCAAAAAAATTAGAGCTTGTTAGGGAGAAATATGAGTGAATTACGAGATCGCTTCGGAGCCCTAGGTAGCAGCCAAGGAGATTTGGCCAGAAAGGTCAATTTTTTTGTTTGGTTTAATTAGGACCCCAATTCATGGTCAATAATAGCCCCATAAAATATTATTGAGATGGGAAAAGGTTCAAAAAAATTAGAGCTTGTTAGAGAGTAATATGAGTGAATTACGAGATCGCTTCGGAGCCCTAGGCAGCTGCCTAGGAGATTCGGCCAGAAAGGACAATTTTTTAGTTTGGTTGAATTAGGACCCCAATTCATGGTAAATAATAGCCCTATATAATATTATTTAGATGGGAAAAGGTTCAAAAAAATTAGAGCTTGTTCGAGAGAAATATGAGTGAATTACGAGATCGCTTCGGAGCCCTAGGTAGCAGCCAAGGAGATTTGGCCAGAAAGGTCAATTTTTTTGTTTGGTTGAATTAGGACCCTAATTCATGGTAAATAATAGCCCTATATAATATTATTTACATGGGAAAAGGGTCAAAAAAATTAGAGCTTGTTAGGGAGAAATATGAGTGAATTACAAGATCGCTTCGGAGCCTATGTAGCTGCCTAGGAGATTTGGCCTGAAAGGTCAATTTTTTTGTTTGGTTGAATTAGGACCCCAATTCATGGTCTATAATAGCCCCATATAATATTATTGAGATGGGAAAAGATTCAAAAAAATTAGAGCTTGTTAGAGAGTAAAATGAGTGAATTACGAAATCGCTTCGGAGCCCTAGGCTGCTGCCTAGGAGATTTGGACTGAAAGGTCAATTTTTTTGTTTGGTTGAATTAGGACCCCAATTCATGGTCAATAATAGCGCTATATAATATTATTGAGATGGGAAAAGGTTCAAAAAAATTAGAGCTTTTTAGAGAGAAATATGAGTGAATTACGAGATGGCTTCGGAGCCCAAGGCAGCTGCCTAGGAGATGTGGCCTGAAAGGTCAATTTTTTAGTTTGGTTGAATTAGGACCCCAATTTGTGGTCAATAATAGCCCCATATAATATTATTGAGATGGGAAAAGGTTCAAAAAAATTATATCTTGTTAGGGAGAAATATGAGTGAATTACGAGATCGCTTCGGAGCCCTAGGCAGCTGCCTAGGAGATTTGGCCTGAAAGGTCAATTTTTTGTTTGGTTGAATTAGGACCCCAATTCATGGTCAATAATAGCCCCATATAATATTATTGAGATGGGAAAAGGTTCAAAAAAATTAGAGCTTGTTAGAGAGAAATATGAGTGAATTACGAAATCGCTTCGGAGCCCTAGGCAGCTGCCTAGGAGATTTGGCCTGAAAGGTCAATTTTTTAGTTTGGTTGAATTAGGAACCCAATTCATGGTCAATAATAGCGCTATATAATATTATTTAGATGGGAAAAGGTTCAAAAAAATTAGAGCTTGTTAGGGAGAAATATGAGTGAATTACGAGATCGCTTCGGAGCCCTAGGTAGCAGCCAAGGAGATTTGGCCAGAAAGGTCAATTTTTTTGTTTGGTTGAATTAGGACCCCAATTCATGGTCAATAATAGCCCCATATAATATTATTGAGATGGGAAAAGGTTCAAAAAAATTAGAGCTTGTTAGAGTGTAATATGAGTGAATTACGAGATCGCTTCTGAGCCCTAGGCAGCTGCCTAGGAGATTCGGCCAGAAAGGACAATTTTTTAGTTTGGCTGAATTAGGACCCCAATTCATGGTAAATAATAGCCCTATATAATATTATTTAGATGGGAAAAGGTTCAAAAAAATTAGAGCTTGTTAGAGAGAAATATGAGTGAATTACGAGATCGCTTCGGAGCCCTAGGTAGCTGCCAAGGAGATTTGGCCTGAAAGGTCAATTTTTTTGTTTGGTTGAATTAGGACCCCAATTCATGGTAAATAATAGCCCTATATAATATTATTTACATTGGAAAAGGGTCAAAAATATTAGAGCTTGTTAGGGAGAAATATGAGTGAATTACAAGATCGCTTTGGAGCCTATGTAGCTGCCTAGGAGATTTGGCCTGAAAGGTCAATTTTTTTGTTTGGTTGAATTAGGACCCCAATTCGTGGTCTATAATAGCCCCATATAATATTATTGAGATGGGAAAAGATTCAAAAAAATTAGAGCTTATTAGAGAGTAAAATGAGTGAATTACGAAATCGCTTCGGAGCCCTAGGCTGCTGCCTAGGAGATTTGGACTGAAAGGTCAATTTTTTTGTTTGGTTGAATTAGGACCCCAATTCATGGTCAATAATAGCGCTATATAATATTATTGAGATGGGAAAAGGTTCAAAAAAATTAGAGCTTTTTAGAGAGAAATATGAGTGAATTACGAGATGGCTTCGGAACCCAAGGCAGCTGCCTAGGAGATGTGGCCTGAAAGGTCAATTTTTTAGTTTGGTTGAATTAGGACCCCAATTTGTGGTCAATAATAGCCCCATATAATATTATTGAGATGGGAAAAGGTTCAAAAAAATTATATCTTGTTAGGGAGAAATATGAGTGAATTACGAAATCGCTTCGGAGCCCTAGGCAGCTGCCTAGGAGATTTGGCCTGAAAGGTCAATTTTTTGTTTGGTTGAATTAGGACCCCAATTCATGGTCAATAATAGCCCCATATAATATTATTGAGATGGGAAAAGGTTCAAAAAAATTAGAGCTTGTTAGAGAGAAATATGAGTGAATTACGAAATCGCTTCGGAGCCCTAGGCAGCTGCCTAGGAGATTTGGCCTGAAAGGTCAATTTTTTAGTTTGGTTGAATTAGGAACCCAATTCATGGTCAATAATAGCGCTATATAATATTATTTAGATGGGAAAAGGTTCAAAAAAATTAGAGCTTGTTAGGGAGAAATATGAGTGAATTACGAGATCGCTTCGGAGCCCTAGGTAGCAGCCAAGGAGATTTGGCCAGAAAGGTCAATTTTTTTGTTTGGTTTAATTAGGACCCCAATTCATGGTCAATAATAGCCCCATAAAATATTATTGAGATGGGAAAAGGTTCAAAAAAATTAGAGCTTGTTAGAGAGTAATATGAGTGAATTACGAGATCGCTTCGGAGCCCTAGGCAGCTGCTTAGGAGATTCGGCCAGAAAGGACAATTTTTTAGTTTGGTTGAATTAGGACCCCAATTCATGGTAAATAATAGCCCTATATAATATTATTTAGATGGGAAAAGGTTCAAAAAAATTAGAGCTTGTTCGAGAGAAATATGAGTGAATTACGAGATCGCTTCGGAGCCCTAGGTAGCAGCCAAGGAGATTTGGCCAGAAAGGTCAATTTTTTTGTTTGGTTGAATTAGGACCCTAATTCATGGTAAATAATAGCCCTATATAATATTATTTACATGGGAAAAGGGTCAAAAAAATTAGAGCTTGTTAGGGAGAAATATGAGTGAATTACAAGATCGCTTCGGAGCCTATGTAGCTGCCTAGGAGATTTGGCCTGAAAGGTCAATTTTTTTGTTTGGTTGAATTAGGACCCCAATTCATGGTCTATAATAGCCCCATATAATATTATTGAGATGGGAAAAGATTCAAAAAAATTAGAGCTTATTAGAGAGTAAAATGAGTGAATTACGAAATCGCTTCGGAGCCCTAGGCTGCTGCCTAGGAGATTTGGACTGAAAGGTCAATTTTTTTGTTTGGTTGAATTAGGACCCCAATTCATGGTCAATAATAGCGCTATATAATATTATTGAGATGGGAAAAGGTTCAAAAAAATTAGAGCTTTTTAGAGAGAAATATGAGTGAATTACGAGATGGCTTCGGAACCCAAGGCAGCTGCCTAGGAGATGTGGCCTGAAAGGTCAATTTTTTAGTTTGGTTGAATTAGGACCCCAATTTGTGGTCAATAATAGCCCCATATAATATTATTGAGATGGGAAAAGGTTCAAAAAAATTATATCTTGTTAGGGAGAAATATGAGTGAATTACGAAATCGCTTCGGAGCCCTAGGCAGCTGCCTAGGAGATTTGGCCTGAAAGGTCAATTTTTTGTTTGGTTGAATTAGGACCCCAATTCATGGTCAATAATAGCCCCATATAATATTATTGAGATGGGAAAAGGTTCAAAAAAATTAGAGCTTGTTAGAGAGAAATATGAGTGAATTACGAAATCGCTTCGGAGCCCTAGGCAGCTGCCTAGGAGATTTGGCCTGAAAGGTCAATTTTTTAGTTTGGTTGAATTAGGAACCCAATTCATGGTCAATAATAGCGCTATATAATATTATTTAGATGGGAAAAGGTTCAAAAAAATTAGAGCTTGTTAGGGAGAAATATGAGTGAATTACAAGATCGCTTCGGAGCCTATGTAGCTGCCTAGGAGATTTGGCCTGAAAGGTCAATTTTTTTGTTTGGTTTAATTAGGACCCCAATTCGTGGTCTATAATAGCCCCATATAATATTATTGAGATGGGAAAAGGTTCAAAAAAATTAGAGCTTGTTAGAGAGTAAAATGAGTGAATTACGAAATCGCTTCGGAGCCCTAGGCTGCTGCCTAGGAGATTTGGACTGAAAGGTCAATTTTTTTGTTTGGTTGAATTAGGACCCCAATTCATGGTCAATAATAGCGCTATATAATATTATTGAGATGGGAAAAGGTTCAAAAAAATTAGAGCTTTTTAGAGAGAAATATGAGTGAATTACGAGATGGCTTCGGAGCCCAAGGCAGCTGCCTAGGAGATGTGGCCTGAAAGGTCAATTTTTTAGTTTGGTTGAATTAGGACCCCAATTTGTGGTCAATAATAGCCCCATATAATATTATTGAGATGGGAAAAGGTTCAAAAAAATTATATCTTGTTAGGGAGAAATATGAGTGAATTACGAGATCGCTTCGGAGCCCTAGGCAGCTGCCTAGGAGATTTGGCCTGAAAGGTCAATTTTTTGTTTGGTTGAATTAGGACCCCAATTCATGGTCAATAATAGCCCCATATAATATTATTGAGATGGGAAAAGGTTCAAAAAAATTAGAGCTTGTTAGAGAGAAATATGAGTGAATTACGAAATCGCTTCGGAGCCCTAGGCAGCTGCCTAGGAGATTTGGCCTGAAAGGTCAATTTTTTAGTTTGGTTGAATTAGGAACCCAATTCATGGTCAATAATAGCGCTATATAATATTATTTAGATGGGAAAAGGTTCAAAAAAATTAGAGCTTGTTAGGGAGAAATATGAGTGAATTACGAGATCGCTTCGGAGCCCTAGGTAGCAGCCAAGGAGATTTGGCCAGAAAGGTCAATTTTTTTGTTTGGTTGAATTAGGACCCCAATTCATGGTCAATAATAGCCCCATATAATATTATTGAGATGGGAAAAGGTTCAAAAAAATTAGAGCTTGTTAGAGTGTAATATGAGTGAATTACGAGATCGCTTCTGAGCCCTAGGCAGCTGCCTAGGAGATTCGGCCAGAAAGGACAATTTTTTAGTTTGGCTGAATTAGGACCCCAATTCATGGTAAATAATAGCCCTATATAATATTATTTAGATGGGAAAAGGTTCAAAAAAATTAGAGCTTGTTAGAGAGAAATATGAGTGAATTACGAGATCGCTTCGGAGCCCTAGGTAGCTGCCAAGGAGATTTGGCCTGAAAGGTCAATTTTTTTGTTTGGTTGAATTAGGACCCCAATTCATGGTAAATAATAGCCCTATATAATATTATTTACATTGGAAAAAGGTCAAAAATATTAGAGCTTGTTAGGGAGAAATATGAGTGAATTACAAGATCGCTTCGGAGCCTATGTAGCTGCCTAGGAGATTTGGCCTGAAAGGTCAATTTTTTTGTTTGGTTGAATTAGGACCCCAATTCGTGGTCTATAATAGCCCCATATAATATTATTGAGATGGGAAAAGATTCAAAAAAATTAGAGCTTATTAGAGAGTAAAATGAGTGAATTACGAAATCGCTTCGGAGCCCTAGGCAGCTGCCTAGGAGATTTGGACTGAAAGGTCAATTTTTTTGTTTTGTTGAATTAGGACCCCAATTCATGGTCAATAATAGCGCTATATAATATTATTGAGATGGGAAAAGGTTCAAAAAAATTAGAGATTTTTAGAGAGAAATATGAGTGAATTACGAGATGGCTTCGGAGCCCAAGGCAGCTGCCTAGGAGATGTGGCCTGAAAGGTCAATTTTTTAGTTTGGTTGAATTAGGACCCCAATTCGTGGTCAATAATAGCCCCATATAATATTATTGAGATGGGAAAAGGTTCAAAAAAATTATATCTTGTTAGGGAGAAATATGAGTGAATTACGAGATCGCTTCGGAGCCCTAGGCAGCTGCCTAGGAGATTTGGCCTGAAAGGTCAATTTTTTGTTTGGTTGAATTAGGACCCCAATTCATGGTCAATAATAGCCCCGTATAATATTATTGAGATGGGAAAAGGTTCAAAAAAATTAGAGCTTGTTAGAGAGAAATATGAGTGAATTACGAAATCGCTTCGGAGCCCTAGGCAGCTGCCTAGGAGATTTGGCCTGAAAGGTCAATTTTTTAGTTTGGTTGAATTAGGTACCCAATTCATGGTCAATAATAGCGCTATATAATATTATTTAGATGGGAAAAGGTTCAAAAAAATTAGAGCTTGTTAGGGAGAAATATGAGTGAATTACGAGATCGCTTCGGAGCCCTAGGTAGCAGCCAAGGAGATTTGGCCAGAAAGGTCAATTTTTTTGTTTGGTTGAATTAGGACCCCAATTCATGGTCAATAATAGCCCCATATAATATTATTTAGATGGGAAAAGGTTCAAAAAAATTAGAGCTTGTTAGAGAGTAATAAGAGTGAATTACTAGATCTCTTCGGTGCCCTAGGCAGCTGCCTAGGAGATTCGGTCAGAAAGGACAATTTTTTAGTTTGGTTGAATTAGGACCCCAATTCGTGGTCTATAATAGCCCCATATAATATTATTGAGATGGGAAAAGATTCAAAAAAATTAGAGCTTATTAGAGAGTAAAATGAGTGAATTACGAAATCGCTTCGGAGCCCTAGGCAGCTGCCTAGGAGATTTGGACTGAAAGGTCAATTTTTTTGTTTTGTTGAATTAGGACCCCAATTCATGGTCAATAATAGCGCTATATAATATTATTGAGATGGGAAAAGGTTCAAAAAAATTAGAGATTTTTAGAGAGAAATATGAGTGAATTACGAGATGGCTTCGGAGCCCAAGGCAGCTGCCTAGGAGATGTGGCCTGAAAGGTCAATTTTTTAGTTTGGTTGAATTAGGACCCCAATTCGTGGTCAATAATAGCCCCATATAATATTATTGAGATGGGAAAAGGTTCAAAAAAATTATATCTTGTTAGGGAGAAATATGAGTGAATTACGAGATCGCTTCGGAGCCCTAGGCAGCTGCCTAGGAGATTTGGCCTGAAAGGTCAATTTTTTGTTTGGTTGAATTAGGACCCCAATTCATGGTCAATAATAGCCCCGTATAATATTATTGAGATGGGAAAAGGTTCAAAAAAATTAGAGCTTGTTAGAGAGAAATATGAGTGAATTACGAAATCGCTTCGGAGCCCTAGGCAGCTGCCTAGGAGATTTGGCCTGAAAGGTCAATTTTTTAGTTTGGTTGAATTAGGTACCCAATTCATGGTCAATAATAGCGCTATATAATATTATTTAGATGGGAAAAGGTTCAAAAAAATTAGAGCTTGTTAGGGAGAAATATGAGTGAATTACGAGATCGCTTCGGAGCCCTAGGTAGCAGCCAAGGAGATTTGGCCAGAAAGGTCAATTTTTTTGTTTGGTTGAATTAGGACCCCAATTCATGGTCAATAATAGCCCCATATAATATTATTTAGATGGGAAAAGGTTCAAAAAAATTAGAGCTTGTTAGAGAGTAATAAGAGTGAATTACTAGATCTCTTCGGAGCCCTAGGCAGCTGCCTAGGAGATTCGGTCAGAAAGGACAATTTTTTAGTTTGGTTGAATTAGGACCCCAATTCATGGTAAATAATAGCCCTATATAATATTATTTAGATGGGAAAAGGTTCAAAAAAATTAGAGCTTGTTAGAGAGAAATATGAGTGAATTACGAGATCGCTTCGGAGCCCTAGGTAGCAGCCAAGGAGATTTGGCCTGAAAGGTCAATTTTTTTTTTTGGTTGAATTAGGACCCCAATTCATGGTAAATAATAGCCCTATATAATATTATTTACATGGGAAAAGGGTCAAAAAAATTAGAGCTTGTTAGGGAGAAATATGAGTGAATTACAAGATCGCTTCGGAGCCTATGTAGCTGCCTAGGAGATTTGGCCTGAAAGGTCAATTTTTTTGTTTGGTTGAATTAGGACCCCAATTCGTGGTCTATAATTGCCCCATATAATATTATTGAGATGGGAAAAGATTCAAAAAAATTAGAGCTTGTTAGAGAGTAAAATGAGTGAATTACGAAATCGCTTCGGAGCCCTAGGCAGCTGCCTAGGAGATTTGGCCTGAAAGGTCAATTTTTTTGTTTGGTTGAATTAGGACCCCAATTCATGGTCAATAATAGCACTATATAATATTATTGAGATGGGAAAAGGTTCAAAAAAATTAGTGCTTTTTAGAGAGGAATATGAGTGAATTACGAGATGGCTTCGGAGCCCTAGGCAGCTGCCTAGGAGATGTGGCCTGAAAGGTCAATTTTTTAGTTTGGTTGAATTAGGACCCCAATTTGTGGTCTATAATAGCCCCATATAATATTATTTATATGGGAAAAGGTTCAAAAAAATTAGAGCTTGTTAGGGAGAAATATGAGTGAATTACGAGATCGCTTCGGAGCCTAGGTAGCTGCCTAGGAGATTTGGCCTGAAAGGTCAATTTTTTTGTTTGCTTGAATTAGGACCCCAATTCATGGTCAATAATAGCCCCATATAATATTATTGAGATGGGAAAAGGTTCAAAAAAATTAGAGCTTGTTAGAGAGAAATTTGAGTGAATTACGAGATCGCTTCGGAGCCCTAGGCAGCTGCCTAGGCGATTTGGCCTGAAAGGTCAATTTTTTAGTTTGGTTGAATTAGGACCCCAATTCATGGTAAATAATAGCCCCATATAATATTATTGAGATGGGAAAAGGTTCAAAAAAATTAGAACTTGTTAGAGAAAAATATGAGTGAATTACGAGATCGCTTCGGAGCCCTAGGCCGCTGCCTAGGAGATTTGGCCTGAAAGGTCAATTTTTTTGTTTGGTTGAATTAGGACCCTAATTCATGGTAAATAATTGCCCTATATAATATTATTTACATGGGAAAAGGTTCAAGAAAATTAGAGCTTGTTAGGGAGAAATATGAGTGAATTACGAGATCGCTTCGGAGCCTAGCTAGCTGCCTAGGAGATTTGGCTTGAGAGGACAATTTTTTTGTTTGGTTGAATTAGGACCCCAATTTATGGTCAATAATAGCCCCATATAATATTATTGAGATGGGAAAAGGTTCAAAAAAATTAGAGCTTGTTAGAGAGTAAAATGAGTGAATTACGAAATCGCTTCGGAGCCCTAGGCATCTACATAGCAGATTTGGCCTGAAAGGTCAATTTTTTAGTTTGGTTCAATTAGGACCCCAATTCATGGTCAATAATAGCGCTATATAATATTATTTAGATGGGAAAAGGTTCAAAAAAATTAGAGCTTGTTAGAGAGAAATATGAGTGAATTACGAGATGCCTTCGGAGCCCTAAGTAGCTGCCTAGGAGATATGGCCTGAAAGGTCAATTTTTTTGTTTGGTTGAATTAGGACCCCAATTCATGGTAAATAATAGCCCTATATAATATTATTTACATGGGAAAAGGTTAAAAAAAATTAGAGCTTGTTAGGGAGAAATATGAGAGAATTACGAGATCGCTTCGGAGCCTAGGTAGCTGCCTAGGAGATTTGGCCTGACAGGTCAATTTTTTTTTTTGGTTGAATTAGGACCCCAATTCCTGGTCAATAAGAGCCCCATATAATATTATTGAGATGGGAAAAGGTTCAAAAAAATTAGAGCTTGTTAGAGAGAAATATGAGTGAATTACGAGATCGCTTCGGAGCCCTAGGCAGCTGCCTAGGAGATTTGGCCTGAAAGGTCAATTTTTTAGTTTGGTTGAATTAGGACCCCAATTCATGGTAAATAATAGCCCTATATAATATTATTGAGATGGGAAAAGGTTCAAAAAAATTAGAGCTTGTTAGGGAGAAATATGAGTGAATTACGAGATCGCTTCGGAGCCTAGGTAGCTGCCTAGGAGATTTGGCTTGAGAGGACAATTTTTTTGTTTGGTTGAATTAGGACCCCAATTCATGGTCAATAATAGCCCCATATAATATTATTGAGATGGGAAAAGGTTCAAAAAAATTAGAGCTTGTTAGAGAGTAAAATGAGTGAATTACGAAATCGCTTCGGAGCCCTAGGCAGCTACATAGCAGATTTGGCCTGAAAGGTCAATTTTTTAGTTTGGTTCAATTAGGACCCCAATTCATGGTCAATAATAGCGCTATATAATATTATTTAGATGGGAAAAGGTTCAAAAAAATTAGAGCTTTTTAGAGAGACATATGAGTGAATTACGATATCGCTACGGAGCCCTAGGCAGCTGCCTAGGAGATTTGGCCTGAAAGGTCAATTTTTTTGTTTGGTTGAATTAGGACCCCAATTCGTGGTCAATAATAGCCCCATATAATATTATTGAGATGGGAAAAGGTTCAAAAAAATTAGATCTTGTTAGAGAGAAATATGAGTGAATTACGAGATCGCTTCGGAGCCCTAGGAAGCTGCCTAGGAGATTTGGCCTGAAAGGTCAATTTTTTTTTTGGTTGAATTAGGACCCCAATTCACGGTCAATAATAGCCCCATATAATATTATTGACATGGGAAAAGGTTCAAAAAAATTAGAGCTTGTTAGAGAGAAATATGAGTGAATTACGAGATGGCTTCGGAGCCCTAGGCAGCTGCCTAGGAGATTTGGCCTGAAAGGTAAATTTTTTTGTTTGGTTGAATTAGGACCCCAATTCATGGTCAATAATAGCCCTTTATAATATTATTTAGATGGGAAAAGGTTCAAAAAAATTAGAGCTTGTTAGGGAGATATATGAGTGAATTACGAGATCGCTTCGGAGCCCTAGGTAGCAGCCAAGGAGATTTGGCCAGAAAGGTCAATTTTTTTGTTTGGTTGAATTAGGACCCCAATTCGTGCTCAATAATAACCCCATATAATATTATTGAGATGGGAAAAGGTTCAAAAAAATTAGAGCTTGTTAGAGAGTAATATAAGTGACTTACGAGATCGCGTCGGAGCCCTAGGCAGCTGCCTAGGAGATTCGGCCAGAAAGGTCAATTTTTTAGTTTGGTTGAATTAGGACCCCAATTCATGGTAAATAATAGCCCTATATAATATTATTTAGATGGGAAAAGGTTCAAAAAAATTAGAGCTTGTTAGAGAGAAATATGAGTGAATTACGAGATTGCTTCGGAGCCCTAGGTAGCAGCCAAGGAGATTTTGCCTGAAAGGTCAATTTTTTTGTTTGGTTGAATTAGGACCCCAATTCATGGTAAATAATAGCCCTATATAATATTATTTACATGGGAAAAGGGTCAAAAAAATTAGAGCTTGTTAGGGAGAAATATGAGTGAATTACGAGATCTCTTCGGAGCCTATGTAGCTGCCTAGGAGATTTGGCCTGAAAGGTCAATTTTTTTGTTTGGTGGAATTAGGACCCCAATTCGTGGTCAATAATAGCCCCATATAATATTATTGAGATGGGAAAAGATTCAAAAAAATGAGAGCTTGTTAGAGAGTAAAATGAGTGAATTACGAAATCGCTTCGAAGCCCTAGGCAGCTGCATAGCAGATTTGGCCTGAAAGGTCAATTTGTTAGTTTAGTTGAATTAGGGACCCAATTCAGGGTCAATAATAGCGCTATATAATATTATTTAGATGGGAAAAGGATCAAAAAAATTAGAGCATGTTAGAGAGAAATATGAGTGAATTACGAGATGGCTTCGGAGCCCTAGGCAGCTGCTTAGGAGATGTGGCCTGAAAGGTCAATTTTTTAGTTTGGTTGAATTAGGACCCCAATTCATGGTAAATAATAGCCCTATATAATTTTATTTACATGGGAAAAGGTTCAAAAAAATTAGAGCTTGTTAGGGAGAAATATGAGTGAATTACGAGATCGCTTCGGAGCCGAGGTAGCTGCCTAGGAGATTTGGCCTGAAAGGACAATTTTTTTGTTTGGTTGAATTAGGAACCCAATTCATGGTCAATAATAGCGCTATATAATATTATTAAGATGGGAAAAGGTTCAAAAAAATTAGAGCTTGTTAGAGAGAAATGTGAGTGAATTACGAGATGGCTTCGGAGCCCTAAGCAGCTGCCAAGGAGATTTGGCCTGAAAGGTCAATTTTTTTGTTTGGTTGAATTAGGACCCCAATTCATGGTAAATAATAGCCCTATATAATATTATTTACATCGGAAAAGGTTCAAAAAAATTAGAGCTTGTTAGGGAGAAATATGAGGGAATTACGAGATCGCTTCGGAGCCTATGTAGCTGCCTAGGAGATTTGGCCTGAATGGTCAATTTTTTTGTTTGGTTGAATTAGGACCCCAATTCGTGGTCAATAATAGCCCCATATAATATTATTGAGATGGGAAAAGGTTCAAAAAAATTAGAGCTTGTTAGAGAGTAAAATGAGTGAATTACGAAATCGCTTCGGAGCCCTAAACAGCTGCATAGCAGATTTGGCCTGAAAGGTCAATTTTTTAGTTTGGTTGAATTAGGACCCCAATTCATGGTCAATAATAGCGCTATATAATATTATTTAGATGGGAAATGGTTCAAAAAAATTAGAGCTTGTTAGAGAGAAATATGAGTGAAGTACGATATGGCTTCGAAGCCCTAGGCAGCTGCTTAGGAGATGTGGCCTGAAAGGTCAATTTTTTAGTTTGGTTGAATTAGGACCCCAATTCATGGTAAATAATAGCCCTATATAATATTATTGAGATGGGAAAAGGTTCAAAAAAATTAGAGCTTGTTAGGAAGAAATATGAGTGAATTACGAGATCGCTTCGGAGCCTAGGTAGCTGCCTAGGAGATTTGGCTTGAAAGGTCAATTTTTTTGTTTGGTTGAATTAGGAACCCAATTCATGGTCAATAATAGCCCTATATAATATTATTGAGATGGGAAAAGGTTCAAAAAAATTAGAGCTTTTTAGAGAGACATATGAGTGAATTACGAGATCGCTACGGAGCCCTAGGGAGCTGCATATGAGATTTGGCCTGAAAGGTCAATTTTTTTGTTTGGTTGAATTAGGACCCCAATTCGTGGTCAATAATAGCCCCATATAATATTATTGAGATGGGAAAAGGTTCAAAAAAATTAGAGCTTGTTAGAGAGAAATATGAGTGAATTACGAGATCGCTTCGGAGACCTAGGCAGCTGCCTAGGAGATTTGGCCTGAAAGGTCAATTTTTTTGTTTGGTTTAATTAGGACCCCAATTCATGGTCAATAATAGACCTTTATAATATTATTTAGATGGGAAAAGGTTCAAAAATATTAGAGCTTGTTAGGGAGAAATATGAGTGAATTACGAGATCGCTTCGAAGCCCTAGGTAGCAGCCAAGGAGATTTGGCCAGAAAGGTCAATTTTTTTGTTTGGTTGAATTAGGACCCCAATTCATGGTCAATAATAGCCCCATATAATATTATAGAGATGGGAAAAGGTTCAAAAAAATTAGAGCTTGTTGGAGAGTAATATTAGTGAATTACGAGATCGCATCGGAGCCCTAGGGAGTTGCATATGAGATTTGGCCTAAAAGGTCAATTTTTTTGTTTGGTTGAATTAGGACCCCAATTCGTGGTCAATAATAGCCCCATATAATATTATTGAGATGGGAAAAGGTTCAAAAAAATTAGAGCTTGTTAGAGAGAAATATGAGTGAATTACGATATCGCTTCGGAGACCTAGGCTGCTGCCTAGGAGATTTGGCCTGAAAGGTCAATTTTTTTGTTTGGTTGAATTAGGACCCCAATTTATGGTCAATAATAGACCTTTATAATATTGTTTAGATGGGAAAAGGTATAAAAATATTAGAGTTTGTTAGGGAGAAATATGAGTGAATTACGAGATCGCTTCGGAGCCCTAGGTAGCAGCCAAGGAGATTTGGCCAGAAAGGTCAATTTTTTTGTTTGGTTGAATTAGGACCCCAATTCATGGTCAATAATAGCCCCATATAATATTATAGAGATGGGAAAAGGTTCAAAAAAATTAGAGCTTGTTGGAGAGTAATATGAGTGAATTACGAGATCGCTTCGGAGCCCTAAGCAGCTGCCTAGGAGACTCGGCCAGAAAGGTCAATTTCTTAGTTTGGTTGAATTAGGACCCCAATTCATGGTAAATAAAAAGCCCTATATAATATTATTTAGATGGGAAAAGGTTCAAAAAAATTAGAGCTTGTTAGAGAGAAATATGAGTGAATTACGAGATCGCTTCGAAGCCCTAGGCAGCTGCTTAGGAGATGTGGCCTGAAAGGTCAATTTTTTAGTTTGGTTGAATTAGGACCCCAATTCATGGTAAATAATAGCCCTATATAATATTATTTACATGGGAAAAGGTTCAAAAAAATTAGAGCTTGTTAGGGAGAAATATGAGTGAATTACGAGATCGCTTCGGAGCCTAGGTTGCTGCCTAGGAGATTTGGCCTGAAAGGACAATTTTTTTGTTTGGTTAAATTAGGACCCCAATTCATGGTCAATAATATCCCCATATAATATTATTGAGATGGGAAATGGTTCAAAAAAATTAGAGCTTGTTAGAGAGTAAAATGAGTGAATTACGAAATCGCTTCGGAGCCCTAGGCAGCTGCATAGCAGATTTGGCCTTAAAGGTCAATTTTTTAGTTTGGTTGAATTAGGAACCCAATTCATGGTCAATAATAGCGCTATATAATATTATTTAGATGGGAAAAGGTTCAAAAATATTAGAGCTTGTTAGAGAGAAATATGAGTGAATTACGAGATCGCTTCGGAGCCCTAGGCAGCTGCTTAGGAGATGTGGCCGGAAAGGTCAATTTTTTAGTTTGGTTGAATTAGGACCCCAATTCATGGTAAATAATAGCCCTATATAATATTATTTACATGGGAAAAGGTTCAAAAAAATTAGAGCTTGTTAGGGAGAAATATGAGTGAATTACGAGATCGCTTCGGAGCCTAGGTTGCTGCCTAGGAGATTTGGCCTGAAAGGACAATTTTTTTGTTTGGTTAAATTAGGACCCCAATTCATGGTCAATAATAGCCCCATATAATATTATTGAGATGGGAAATGGTTCAAAAAAATTAGAGCTTGTTAGAGAGTAAAATGAGTGAATTACGAAATCGCTTCGGAGCCCTAGGCAGCTGCATAGCAGATTTGGCCTTAAAGGTCAATTTTTTAGTTTGGTTGAATTAGGAACCCAATTCATGGTCAATAATAGCGCTATATAATATTATTTAGATGGGAAAAGGTTCAAAAAAATTAGATCTTGTTAGAGAGAAATGTGAGTGAATTACGAGATGGCTTCGGACCCTTACGCAGCTGCCTAGGAGATATGGCCTGAAAGGTCAATTTTTTTGTTTGGTTGAATTTGGACCCCAATTCATGGTAAATAATAGCCCTATATAATATTATTTACATGGGAAAAGGTTCAAAAAAATTAGAGCTTGTTCGGGAGAAATATGAGTGAATTACGAGATCGCTTCGGAGCCTAGGTAGCTGCCTAGGAGATTTGGCCTGAAAGGACAATTTTTTTGTTTAGTTGAATTAGGACCCCAATTCATGGTAAATAATAGCCCCATATAATATTATTGAGATGGGAAAAGGTTCAAAAAAATTAGAGCTTGTTAGAGAGAAATATGAGTGAATTACGAGATCGCTTCGGAGCCCTAGGCCGCTGCCTAGGAGATATAGCCTGAAAGGTCAATTTTTTTGTTTGGTTGAATTAGGACCCTAATTCATGGTAAATAATAGCCCTATATAATATTATTTAGATGGGAAATGGTTCAAAAAAATTAGAGCTTGTTAGGGAGAAATATGAGTGAATTACGAGATCGCTTCGGAGCCTATGTAGCTGCCTAGGAGATTTGGCCTGAATGGTCAATTTTTTTGTTTGGTTGAATTAGGAACCCAATTCGTGGTCAATAATAGCCCCATATAATATTATTGAGATGGGAAAAGGTTCAAAAAAATTAGAGCTTGTTAGGGAGAAATATGAGTGAATTACGAGATCGCTTCGGAGCCCTAGGCAGCTGCCAAGGAGATTTGGCCTGAAAGGTCAATTTTTTTGTTTGGTTGAATTAGGACCCCAATTCATGGTAAATAATAGCCCTATATAATATTATTTACATGGGAAAAGGTTCAAAAAAATTAGAGCTTGTTAGGGAGAAATATGAGTGAATTACGAGATCGCTTCGGAGCCTATGTAGCTGCCTAGGAGATTTGGCCTGAATGGTCAATTGTTTTGTTTGGTTGAATTAGGACCCCAATTCGTGGTCAATAATAGCCCCATATAATATTATTGAGATGGGAAAAGGTTCAAAAAAACTAGGGCTTGTTAGTGAGTAAAATGAGTGAATTACGAAATCGCTTCGGAGCCCTAGGCAACTGCATAGCAGATTTGGCCTGAAAGGTCAATTTTTTAGTTTGGTTGAATTAGGACCCCAATTCATGGTAAATAATTGCCCTATATAATATTATTGAGATGGGAAAAGGTTCAAAAAAATTAGAGCTTGTTAGGGAGAAATATGAGTGAATTACGAGATCGCTTCAGAGCCTAGGTAGCTGCCTAGGAGATTTGGCCTGAAAGGTCAATTTTTTTGTTTGGTTGAATTAGGAACCCAATTCATGGTCAATAATAGCCCTATATAATATTATTGAGATGGGAAAAGGTTCAAAAAAATTAGAGCTTTTTAGAGAGACATATGAGTGAATTACGAGATCGCTACGGAGCCCTAGGGAGCTGCATAGGAGATTTGGCCTAAAAGGTCAATTTTTTTGTTTTGTTGAATTAGGACCCCAATTCGTGGTCAATAATAGCCCCATATAATATTATTGAGATGGGAAAAGGTTCAAAAAAATTAGAGCTTGTTAGAGAGAAATATGAGTGAATTACGAGATCGCTTCGGAGACCTAGGCAGCAGCCTAGGAGATTTGGCCTGAAAGGTCAATTTTTTTGTTTGGTTGAATTAGGACCCCAATTTATGGTCAATAATAGACCTTTATAATATTATTTAGATGGGAAAAGGTATAAAAATATTAGAGCTTGTTAGGGAGAAATATGAGTGAATTACGAGATCGCTTCGGAGCCCTAGGTAGCAGCCAAGGAGATTTGGCCAGAAAGGTCAATTTTTTTGTTTGGTTGAATTAGGACTCCAATTCATGGTCAATAATAGCCCCATATAATATTATAGAGATGGGAAAAGGTTCAAAAAAATTAGAGCTTGTTGGAGAGTAATATGAGTGAATTACGAGATCGCTTCGGAGCCCTAGGCAGCTGCCTAGGAGACTCGGCCAGAAAGGTCAATTTTTTAGTTTGTTTGAATTAGGACCCCAATTCATGGTAAATAATAGCCCTATATAATATTATTTAGATGGGAAAAGGTTCAAAAAAATTAGAGCTTGTTAGAGAGAAATATGAGTGAATTACGAGATCGCTTCGGAGCCCTAGGTAGCAGCCAAGGAGATTTGGCCTGAAAGGTCAATTTTTTTGTTTGGTTGAATTAGGACCCCAATTCATGGTAAATAATAGCCCTATATAATATTATTTACATGGGAAAAGGGTCAAAAAAATTAGAGCTTGTTAGGGAGAAATATGAGTGAATTACGAGATCGCTTCGGAGCCTATGTAGCGGCCTAGGAGATTTGGCCTGAAAGGTCAATTTTTTTGTTTGGCTGAATTAGGACCCCAATTTGTGGTCAATAATAGCCCCATATAATATTATAGAGATGGGAAAAGATTCAAAAAAGTTAGAGCTTGTTAGAGAGTAAAATGAGTGAATTACGAAATCGCTTCGGAGCCCTAGGCAGCTGCATAGCAGATTTGGCCTTAAAGGTCAATTTTTTAGTTTGGTTGAATTAGGAACCCAATTCATGGTCAATAATAGCGCTATATAATATTATTTAGATGGGAAAAGGTTCAAAAAAATTAGAGCTTGTTAGAGAGAAATATGAGTGAATTACGAGATCGCTTCGGAGCCCTAGGCAGCTGCTTAGGAGATGTGACCTGAAAGGTCAATTTTTTAGTTTGGTTGAATTAGGACCCCAATTCATGGTAAATAATAGCCCTATAAAATATTATTTACATGGGAAAAGGTTCAAAAAAATTAGAGCCTGTTAGGGAGAAATATGAGTGAATTACGAGATCGCTTCGGAGCCTAGGTTGCTGCCTAGGAGATTTGGCCTGAAAGGACAATTTTTTTGTTTGGTTAAATTAGGACCCCAATTCATGGTCAATAATAGCCCCATACAATATTATTGAGATGGGAAATGGTTCAAAAAAATTAGAGCTTGTTAGAGAGTAAAATGAGTGAATTACGAAATCGCTTCGGAGCCCTAGGCAGCTGCATAGCAGATTTGGCCTTAAAGGTCAATTTTTTAGTTTGGTTGAATTAGGAACCCAATTCATGGTCAATAATAGCGCTATATAATATTATTTAGATGGGAAAAGGTTCAAAAAAATTAGAGCTTGTTAGAGAGAAATGTGAGTGAATTACGAGATGGCTTCGGACCCTTACGCAGCTGCCTAGGAGATATGGCCTGAAAGGTCAATTTTTTTGTTTGGTTGAATTAGGACCCCAATTCATGGTAAATAATAGCCCTATATAATATTATTTACAGGGGAAAAGGTTCAAAAAAATTAGAGCTTGTTAGGGAGAAATATGAGTGAATTACGAGATTGCTTCGGAGCCTAGGTAGCTGCTTAGGAGATTTGGCCTGAAAGGACAATTTTTTTGTTTGGTTGAATTAGGACCCCAATTCATGGTCAATAATAGCCCCATATAATATTATTGAGATGGGAAAAGGTTCAAAAAAATTAGAGCTTTTTAGAGAGAAATATGAGTGAATTACGAAATAGCTTCGGAGCCCTAGGCAGCTGCATAGGAGATTTGGCCTGAAAGGTCAATTTTTTAGTTTGGTTGAATTAGGACCCCAATTCATGGTAAATAATAGCCCCATATAATATTATTGAGATGGGAAAAGGTTCAAAAAAATTAGAGCTTGTTAGAGAGAAATATGAGTGAATTACGAGATCGCTTCGGAGCCCTAGGCCGCTGCCTAAGAGATATAGCCTGAAAGTTCAATTTTTTTGTTTGGTTGAATTAGGACCCTAATTCATGGTAAATAATAGCCCTATATAATATTATATAGATGGGAAATGGTTCAAAAAAATTAGAGCTTGTTAGGGAGAAATATGAGTGAATTACGAGATCGCTTCGGAGCCTATGTAGCTGCCTAGGAGATTTGGCCTGAATGGTCAATTTTTTTGTTTGGTTGAATTAGGACCCCAATTCGTGGTCAATAATAGCCCCATATAATATTATTGAGATGGGAAAAGGTTCAAAAAAATTAGAGCTTGTTAGGGAGAAATATGAGTGAATTACGAGATCGCTTCGGAGCCCTAGGCACCTGCCAAGGAGATTTGGCCTGAAAGGTCAATTTTTTTGTTTGGTTGAATTAGGACCCCAATTCATGGTAAATAATAGCCCTATATAATATTATTTACATGGGAAAAGGTTCAAAAAAATTAGAGCTTGTTAGGGAGAAATATGAGTGAATTACGAGATCGCTTCGGAGCCTATGTAGCTGCCTAGGAGATTTGGCCTGAATGGTCAATTTTTTTGTTTGGTTGAATTAGGACCCCAATTCGTGGTCAATAATAGCCCCATATAATATTATTGAGATGGGAAAAGGTTCAAAAAAATTAGGGCTTGTTAGAGAGTAAAATGAGTGAATTACGAAATCGCTTCGGAGCCCTAGGCAGCTGCATAGCAGATTTGGCCTGAAAGGTTAATTTTTTAGTTTGGTTGAATTAGGACCCCAATTCATGGTAAATAATAGCCCTATATAATATTATTGAGATGGGAAAAGGTTCAAAAAAATTAGAGCTTGTTAGGGAGAAATATGAGTGAATTACGAGATCGCTTCGGAGCCTAGGTAGCTGCCTATGAGATTTGGCCTGAAAGGTCAATTTTTTTGTTTGGTTGAATTAGGAACCCAATTCATGGTCAATAATAGCCCTATATAATATTATTGAGATGGGAAAAGGTTCAAAAAAATTAGAGCTTTTTAGAGAGACATATGAGTGAATTACGAGATCGCTACGGAGCCCTAGGGAGTTGCATAGGAGATTTGGCCTAAAAGGTCAATTTTTTTGTTTGGTTGAATTAGGACCCCAATTCGTGGTCAATAATAGCCCCATATAATATTATTGAGATGGGAAAAGGTTCAAAAAAATTAGAGCTTGTTAGAGAGAAATATGAGTGAATTACGAGATCGCTTCGGAGACCTAGGCTGCTGCCTAGGAGATTTGGCCTGAAAGGTCAATTTTTTTGTTTGGTTGAATTAGGACCCCAATTTATGGTCAATAATAGACCTTTATAATATTGTTTAGATGGGAAAAGGTATAAAAATATGAGAGCTTGTTAGGGAGAAATATGAGTGAATTACGAGATCGCTTCGGAGCCCTAGGTAGCAGCCAAGGAGATTTGGCCAGAAAGGTCAATTTTTTTGTTTGGTTGAATTAGGACCCCAATTCATGGTCAATAATAGCCCCATATAATATTATAGAGATGGGAAAAGGTTCAAAAAAATTAGAGCTTGTTGGAGAGTAATATGAGTGAATTAAGAGATCGCTTCGGAGCCCTAGGCAGCTGCCTAGGAGACTCGGCCAGAAAAGTCAATTTTTTAGTTTGGTTGAATTAGGACCCCAATTCATGGTAAATAATAGCCCTATATAATATTATTTAGATGGGAAAAGGTTCAAAAAAATTAGAGCTTGTTAGAGAGAAATATGAGTGAATTACGAGATCGCTTCGGAGCCCTAGGTAGCAGCCAAGGAGATTTGGCCTGAAAGGTCAATTTTTTTGTTTGGTTGAATTAGGACCCCAATTCATGGTAAATAATTGCCCTATATAATATTATTTACATGGGAAAAGGGTCAAAAAAATTAGAGCTTGTTAGGGAGAAATATGAGTGAATTACGAGATCGCTTCGGAGCCTATGTAGCGGCCTAGGAGATTTGGCCTGAAAGGTCAATTTTTTTGTTTGGCTGAATTAGGACCCCAATTTGTGGTCAATAATAGCCCCATATAATATTATTGAGATGGGAAAAGATTCAAAAAAATTAGAGCTTGTTAGAGAGTAAAATGAGTGAATTACGAAATCGCTTTGGACCCCAAGGCAGCTGCATAGCAAATTTGGCCTGAAAGGTTAATTTTTTAGTTTGGTTGAATTAGGACCCCAATTCATGGTCAATAATAGCGCTATATAATATTATTTAGATGGGAAAAGGTTCAAAAAAATTAGAGCTTGTTAGAGAGAAATATGAGTGAATTACGAGATTGCTTCGGAGCCCTAGGCAGCTGCTTAGGAGATGTGGCCTGAAAGGTCAATTTTTTAGTTTGGTTGAATTAGGACCCCAATTCATGGTAAATAATAGCCCTATATAATATTATTCACATGGGAAAAGGTTCAAAAAAATTAGAGCTTGTTAGGGAGAAATATGAGTGAATTACGAGATCGCTTCGGAGCCTAGGTTGCTGCCTAGGAGATTTGGCCTGAAAGGACAATTTTTTTGTTTGGTTAAATTAGGACCCCAATTCATGGTCAATAATAGCCCCATATAATATTATTGAGATGGGAAATGGTTCAAACAAATTAGAGCTTGTTAGAGAGAAATATGAGTGAATTACGAAATCGCTTCGGAGCCCTAGGCAGCTGCTTAGGAGATTTGGCCTGAAAGGTCAATTTTTTAGTTTGGTTGAATTAGGATCCCAATTCATGGTAAATAATAGCCCCATATAATATTAATGAGATGGGAAAAGGTTCAAAAAAATTAGAGCTTGTTAGAGAGAAATATGAGTGAATTACGAGATCGCTTCGGAGCCCTAGGCCGCTGCCTAGGAGATATGGCCTGAAAGGTCAATTTTTTTGTTTGGTTGAATTAGGACCCTAATTCATGGTAAATAATAGCCCTATATAATATTATTTAGATGGGAAATGGTTCAAAAAAATTAGAGCTTGTTAGGGAGAAATATGAGTGAATTACGAGATCGCTTCGGAGCCTCTGTAGCTGCCTAGGCGATTTGGCCTGAATGTTCTATTTTTTTGTTTGGTTGAATTAGGACCCCAATTCGTGGTCAATAATAGCCCCATATAATATTATTGAGATGGGAAAAGGTTCAAAAAAATTAGAGCTTGATAGGGAGAAATATAAGTGAATTACAAGATCGCTTCGGAGCCCTAGGCAGCTGCCAAGGAGATTTGGCCTGAAAGGTCAATTTTTTTGTTTGGTTGAATTTGGACCCCAATTCATGGTAAATAATAGCCCTATATAATATTATTTACATGGGAAAAGGTTCAAAAAAATTAGAGCTTGTTAGGGAGAAATATGAGTGAATTACGAGATCGCTTCGGAGCCTAGGTAGCTGCCTAGGAGATTTGGCCTGAAAGGACAATTTTTTTGTTTGGTTGAATTAGGACCCCAATTCATGGTCAATAATAGCCCCATATAATATTATTGAGATGGGAAATGGTTCAAAAAAATTAGAGCATGTTAGGGAGAAATATGACTGAATTACGAGATCGCTTCGGAGCCCTAGGCAGCTGCATAGCAGATTTGGCCTGAAAGGTCAATTTTTTAGTTTGGTTGAATAAGGACCCCAATTCATGGTCAATAATAGCGCTATATAATATTATATAGATGGGAAAAGGTTCAAAAAAATTAGAGCATGTTAGAGAGAAATATGAGTGAATTACGAAATCGCTTCGGAGCCCTAGGCAGCTGCATAGGAGATTTGGCCTAAAAGGTCAATTTTTTAGTATGGTTGAATTAGGACCCCAATTCATGGCAAATAATAGCCCCATATAATATTATTGAGATGGGAAAAGGTTCAAAAAAATTAGAGCTTGTTAGAGAGAAATATGAGTGAATTACGAGATCGCTTCGGAGCCCTAGGCCGCTGCCTAGGAGATATGGCCTGAAAGGTCAATTTTTTTGTTTGGTTGAATTAGGACCCTAATTCATGGTAAATAATAGCCCTATATAATATTATTTAGATAGGAAATGGTTCAAAAAAATTAGAGCTTGTTAGGGAGAAATATGAGTGAATTACGAGATCGCTTCGGAGCCCTAGGCAGCTGCATAGCAGATTTGGCCTGAAAGGTCAATTTTTTAGTTTGGTTGAATTAGGACCCCAATTCATGGTCAATAATAGCGCTATATAATATTATTTAGATGGGAAAAGGTTCAAAAAAATTAGAGCATGTTAGAGAGAAATATGAATGAAATACGAGATGGGTTCGGAGCCCTAGGCTGCTGCTTAGGAGATGTGGCCTGAAAGGTCAATTTTTTAGTTTGGTTGAATTAGGACCCCAATTCATGGTAAATTATAGCCCTATATAATATCATTTACATGGGAAAAGGTTCAAAAAAATTAGAGCTTGTTAGGGAGAAATATGAGTGAATTACGAGATCGCTTCGGAGCCTAGGTAGCTGCCTAGGAGATTTGGCCAGAAAGGACAATTTTTTTGTTTGGTTGAATTAGGACCCCAATTCATGGTCAATAATAGCCCCATATAATATTATTGAGATGGGAAAAGGTTCAAAAAAATTAGAGCTTGTTAGAGAGAAATATGAGTGAATTACGAGATCGCTTCGGAGCCTAGGTAGCAGCTTAGGAGATTTGGCCTGAAAGGACAATTTTTTTGTTTGGTTGAATTAGGACCCCAATTCATGGTCAATAATAGCCCCATATAATATTATTGAGATGGGAAAAGGTTCAAAAAAATTAGAGCTTGTTAGAGAGAAATATGAGTGAATTACGAAATCGCTTCGGAGCCCTAGGCAGCTGCATAGGAGATTTGGCCTAAAAGGTCAATTTTTTAGTTTGGTTGAATTAGGACCCCAATTCATGGCAAATAATAGCCCCATATAATATTATTGAGATGGGAAAAGGTTCAAAAAAATTAGAGCTTGTTAGAGAGAAATATGAGTGAATTACGAGATCGCTTCGGAGCCCTAGGCCGCTGCCTAGGAGAGATGGCCTGAAAGGTCAATTTTTTTGTTTGGTAGAATTAGGACCCTAATTCATGGTAAATAATAGCCCTATATAATATTATTTAGATGGGAAATGGTTCAAAAAAATTAGAGCTTGTTAGGGAGAAATATGAGTGAATTACGAGATCGCTTCGGAGCCCTAGGCAGCAGCATAGGAGATTTGGCCTAAAAGGTCAATTTTTTAGTATGGTTGAATTAGGACCCCAATTCATGGCAAATAATAGCCCCATATAATATTATTGAGATGGGAAAAGGTTCAAAAAAATTAGAGCTTGTTAGAGAGAAATATGAGTGAATTACGAGATCACTTCGGAGCCCTAGGCCGCTGCCTAGGAGATATGGCCTGAAAGGTCAATTTTTTTGTTTGGTTGAATTAGGACCCTAATTCATTGTAAATAATAGCCCTATATAATATTATTTACATGGGAAAAGGATCCAAAAAATTAGAGCTTGTTAGGGAGAAATATGAGTGAATTACGAGATCGCTTCGGAGCCCTAGGCAGCAGCATAGGAGATTTGGCCTAAAAGGTCAATTTTTTAGTATGGTTGAATTAGGACCCCAATTCATGGCAAATAATAGCCCCATATAATATTATTGAGATAGGAAAAGGTTCAAAAAAATTAGAGCTTGTTAGAGAGAAATATGAGTGAATTACGAGATCGCTTCGGAGCCCTAGGCCGCTGCCTAGGAGATATGGCCTGAAAGGTCAATTTTTTTGTTTGGTTGAATTAGGACCCTAATTCATGGTAAATAATAGCCCTATATAATATTATTTAGATAGGAAATGGTTCAAAAAAATTAGAGCTTGTTAGGGAGAAATATGAGTGAATTACGAGATCGCTTCGGAGCCCTAGGCAGCTGCATAGCAGATTTGGCCTGAAAGGTCAATTTTTTAGTTTGGTTGAATTAGGACCCCAATTCATGGTCAATAATAGCGCTATATAATATTATTTAGATGGGAAAAGGTTCAAAAAAATTAGAGCTTGTTAGAGAGAAATATGAGTGAAATACGAGATGGGTTCGGAGCCCTAGGCAACTGCTTAGGAGATGTGGCCTGAAAGGTCAATTTTTTAGTTTGGTTGAATTAGGACCCCAATTCATGGTAAATTATAGCCCTATATAATATCATTTACATGGGAAAAGGTTCAAAAAAATTAGAGCTTGTTAGGGAGAAATATGAGTGAATTACGAGATCGCTTCGGAGCCTAGGTAGCTGCCTAGGAGATTTGGCCAGAAAGGACAATTTTTTTGTTTGGTTGAATTAGGACCCCAATTCATGGTCAATAATAGCCCCATATAATATTATTGAGATGGGAAAAGGTTCAAAAAAATTAGAGCTTGTTAGAGAGAAATATGAGTGAATTACGAGATCGCTTCGGAGCCTAGGTAGCAGCTTAGGAGATTTGGCCTGAAAGGACAATTTTTTTGTTTGGTTGAATTAGGACCCCAATTCATGGTCAATAATAACCCCATATAATATTATTGAGATGGGAAAAGGTTCAAAAAAATTAGAGCTTGTTAGAGAGAAATATGAGTGAATTACGAAATCGATTCGGAGCCCTAGGCAGCTGCATAGGAGATTTGGCCTAAAAGGTCAATTTTTTAGTTTGGTTGAATTAGGACCCCAATTCATGGCAAATAATAGCCCCATATAATATTATTGAGATGGGAAAAGGTTCAAAAAAATTAGAGCTTGTTAGAGAGAAATATGAGTGAATTACGAGATCGCTTCGGAGCCCTAGGCCGCTGCCTAGGAGAGATGGCCTGAAAGGTTAATTTTTTTGTTTGGTAGAATTAGGACCCTAATTCATGGTAAATAATAGCCCTATATAATATTATTTAGATGGGAAATGGTTCAAAAAAATTAGAGCTTGTTAGGGAGAAATATGAGTGAATTACGAGATCGCTTCGGAGCCCTAGGCAGCTGCTTAGGAGATGTGGCCTGAAAGGTCAATTTTTTAGTTTGGTTGAATTAGGACCCCAATTCATGGTAAATAATAGCCCTATATAATATTATTTACATGGGAAAAGGATCCAAAAAATTAGAGCTTGTTAGGGAGAAATATGAGTGAATTACGAGATCGCTTCGGAGCCTAGGTTGCTGCCTAGGAGATTTGGCCTGAAAAGACAATTTTTTTGTTTGGTTAAATTAGGACCCCAATTCATGGTCAATAATAGCCCCATATAATATTATTGAGATGGGAAATGGTTCAAAAAAATTAGAGCTTGTTAGAGAGTAAAATGAGTGAATTACGAAATCGCTTCGGAGCCCTAGGCAGCTGCATAGCAGATTTGGCCTTAAAGGTCAATTTTTTAGTTTGGTTGAATTAGGAACCCAATTCATGGTCAATAATAGCGCTATATAATATTATTTAGATGGGAAAAGGTTCAAAAAAATTAGAGCTTGTTAGAGAGAAATGTGAGGGAATTACGAGATGGCTTCGGAACCTTACGCAGCTGCCTAGGAGATATGGCCTGAAAGGTCAATTTTTTAGTTTGGTTGAATTAGGACCCCAATTCATGGTAAATAATAGCCCTATATAATATTATTTACATGGGAAAAGGTTCAAAAAAATTAGAGCTTGTTAGGGAGAAATATGAGTGAATTACGAGATCGCTCCGGAGCCTATGTAGCTGCCTAGGAGATTTGGCCTGAAAGGTCAATTTTTTTGTTTGGTTGAATTAGGACCCCAATTCGTGGTCAATAATAGCCCCATATAATATTATTGAAATGGGAAAAGGTTCAAAAAAATTAGAGCTTGTTAGGGAGAAATATGAGTGAATTACGAGATCGCTTCGGAGCCCTAGGCAGCGGCCAAGGAGATTTGGCCTGAAAGGTCAATTTTTTTGTTTGGTTGAATTAGGACCCCAATTCATGGTAAATAATAGCCCTATATAATATTATTTACATGGGAAAAGGTTCAAAAAAATTAGAGTTTGTTAGGGAGAAATATGAGTGAATTACGAGATCGCTTCGGAGCCTATGTAGCTGCCTAGGAGATTTGGCCTGAATGGTCAATTTTTTTGTTTGGTTGAATTAGGACCCCAATTCGTGGTCAATAATAGCCCCATATAATATTATTGAGATGGGAAAAGGTTCAAAAAAATTAGGGCTTGTTAGAGAGTAAAATGAGTGAATTACGAAATCGCTTCGGAGCCCTAGGCAACTGCATAGCAGATTTGGCCTGAAAGGTCAATTTTTTAGTTTGGTTGAATTAGGACCCCAATTCATGGTCAATAATAGCGCTATATAATATTATTTAGATGGGAAAAGGTTCAAAAAAATTAGAGCTTGTTAGAGAGAAATATGAGTGAATTACGAGATGGGTTCGGAGCCCTAGGCAGCTGCTTTGGAGATGTGGCCTGAAAGGTCAATTTTTTAGTTTGGTTGAATTAGGACCCCAATTCATGGTAAATAATAGCCCTATATAATATTATTTACATGGGAAAAGGTTGAAAAAAATTAGAGCTTGTTAGGGAGAAATATGAGTGAATTACGAGATCGCTTCGGAGCCTAGGTAGCTGCCTAGGAGATTTGGCCTGAAAGGACAATTTTTTTGTTTGGTTGAATTAGGACCCCAATTCATGGTCAATAATAGCCCCATATAATATTATTGAGATGGGAAATGGTTCAAAAAAATTAGAGCTTGTTAGGGAGAAATATGAGTGAATTACGAGATCGCTTCGGAGCCCTAGGCAGCTGCCAAGGAGATTTGGCCTGAAAGGTCAATTTTTTTGTTTGGTTGAATTAGGACCCCAATTCATGGTAAATAATAGCCCTATATAATATTATTTACATGGGAAAAGGTTCAAAAAAATTAGAGCTTGTTAGGGAGAAATATGAGTGAATTACGAGATCGCTTCGGAGCCTATGTAGCTGCCTAGGAGATTTGGCCTGAATGGTCAATTTTTTTGTTTGGTTGAATTAGGACCCCAATTCGTGGTCAATAATAGCCCCATATAATATTATTGAGATGGGAAAAGGTTCAAAAAAATTAGAGCTTGTTAGGGAGAAATATGAGTGAATTACGAGATCGCTTCGGAGCCCTAGGCAGCTGCCAAGGAGATTTGGCCTGAAAGGTCAATTTTTTTGTTTGGTTGAATTAGGACCCCAATTCATGGTAAATAATAGCCCTATATAATATTATTTACATGGGAAAAGGTTCAAAAAAATTAGAGCTTGTTAGGGAGAAATATGAGTGAATTACGAGATCGCTTCGGAGCCTATGTAGCTGCCTAGGAGATTTGGCCTGAATGGTCAATTTTTTTGTTTGGTTGAATTAGGACCCCAATTCGTGGTCAATAATAGCCCCATATAATATTATTGAGATGGGAAAAGGTTCAAAAAAATTAGAGCTTGTTAGAGAGTAAAATGAGTGAATTACGAAATCGCTTCGGAGCCCTAGGCAGCTGCATAGCAGATTTGGCCTGAAAGGTCAATTTTTTAGTTTGGTTGAATAAGGACCCCAATTCATGGTCAATAATAGCGCTATATAATATTATATAGATGGGAAAAGGTTCAAAAAAATTAGAGCTTGTTAGAGAGAAATATGAGTGAATTACGAGATGGGTTCGGAGCCCTAGGCAGCTGCTTAGGAGATGTGGCCTGAAAGGTCAATTTTTTAGTTTGGTTGAAATAGGACCCCAATTCATGGTAAATAATAGCCCTATATAATATTATTTACATGGGAAAAGGTTCAAAAAAATTAGAGCTTGTTAGGGAGAAATATGAGTGAATTACGAGATCGCTACGGAGCCTAGGTAGCTGCCTAGGAGATTTGGCCTGAAAGGACAATTTTTTTGTTTGGTTGAATTAGGACCCCAATTCATGGTCAATAATAGCCCCATATAATATTATTGAGATGGGAAATGGTTCAAAAAAATTAGAGCTTGTTAGAGAGTAAAATGAGTGAATTACGAAATCGCTTCGGAGCCCTAGGAAGCTGCATTGCAGATTTGGCCTGAAAGGTCAATTTTTTAGTTTGGTTGAATTAGGAACCCAATTCATGGTCAATAATAGTGCTATATAATATTATTTAGATGGGAAAAGGTTTAAAAAAATTAGAGCTTGTTAGAGAGAAATTTGAGTGAATTACGAGATGGCTTCGGAGACCTAAGCAGCTGCCTAGGAGATATGGCCTGAAAGGTCAATTTTTTTGTTTGGTTGAATTAGGACCCCAATTCATGGTAAATAATAGCCCTATATAATATTATTTACATGGGAAAAGGTTCAAAAAAATTAGAGCTTGTTAGGGAGAAATATGAGTGAATTACGAGATCGCTTCGAAGCCTAGGTAGCTGCCTAGGAGATTTGGCCTGAAAGGTCAATTTTTTTGTTTGGTTGAATTAGGACCCCAATTCGTGGTCAATAATAGCCCCATATAATATTATTGAGATGGGAAAAGGTTCAAAAAAATTAGAGCTTGTTAGAGAGTAAAATGAGTGAATTACGAAATCGCTTCGGAGCCCTAGGCAGCTGCATAGCAGATTTGGCCTGAAAGGTCAATTTTTTAGTTTGGTTGAATAAGGACCCCAATTCATGGTCAATAATAGCGCTATATAATATTATATAGATGGGAAAAGGTTCAAAAAAATTAGAGCTAGTTAGAGAGAAATATGAGTGAATTACGAGATGGGTTCGGAGCCCTAGGCAGCTGCTTAGGAGATGTGGCCTGAAAGGTCAATTTTTTAGTTTGGTTGAAATAGGACCCCAATTCATGGTAAATAATAGCCCTATATAATATTATTTACATGGGAAAAGGTTCAAAAAAATTAGAGCTTGTTAGGGAGAAATATGAGTGAATTACGAGATCGCTACGGAGCCTAGGTTGCTGCCTAGGAGATTTGGCCTGAAAGGACAATTTTTTTGTTTGGTTGAATTAGGACCCCAATTCATGGTCAATAATAGCCCCATATAATATTATTGAGATGGGAAATGGTTCAAAAAAATTAGAGCTTGTTAGAGAGTAAAATGAGTGAATTACGAAATCGCTTCGGAGCCCTAGGCAGCTGCATAGCAGATTTGGCCTGAAAGGTCAATTTTTTAGTTTGGTTGAATTAGGAACCCAATTCATGGTCAATAATAGTGCTATATAATATTATTTAGATGGGAAAAGGTTTAAAAAAATTAGAGCTTGTTAGAGAGAAATTTGAGTGAATTACGAGATGGCTTCGGAGACCTAAGCAGCTGCCTAGGAGATATGGCCTGAAAGGTCAATTTTTTTGTTTGGTTGAATTAGGACCCCAATTCATGGTAAATAATAGCCCTATATAATATTATTTACATGGGAAAAGGTTCAAAAAAATTAGAGCTTGTTAGGGAGAAATATGAGTGAATTACGAGATCGCTTCGAAGCCTAGGTAGCTGCCTAGGAGATTTGGCCTGAAAGGTCAATTTTTTTGTTTGGTTGAATTAGGACCCCAATTCGTGGTCAATAATAGCCCCATATAATATTATTGAGAATTGAGATGGGACAAGGTTCAAAAAAATTAGAGCTTGTTAGAGAGAAATAAGAGTGAATTACGAGATCGCTTCGGAGACCTAGGCAGCTGCCAAGGAGATTTGGCCAGAAAGGTCAATTTTTTTGTTTGGTTGAATTAGGACCCCAATTCATGGTCAATAATAGCCCCATATAATATTATAGAGATGGGAAAAGGTTCAAAAAAATTAGAGCTTGTTAGAGAGTAATATGAGTGAATTACGAGATCGCTTCGGAGCCCTAGGCAGCGGCCTAGGAGATTCGGCCAGAAAGGTCAATTTTTTAGTTTGGTTGAATTAGGACCCCAATTCATGGTAAATAATAGCCCTATATAATATTATTTACATGGGAAAAGGTTCAAAAAAATTAGAGCTTGTTAGGGAGAAATATGAGTGAATTACGAGATCGCTTCGGAGCCTAGGTAGCTGCCTAGGAGATTTGGCCTGAAAGGTCAATTTTTTTGATTGGATGAATTAGGAACCCAATTCATGGTCAATAATAGCGCTATATAATATTATTTAGATGGGAAAAGGTTCAAAAAAATTAGAGCTTGTTAGAGAGAAATGTGAGTGAATTACGAGATGGCTTCGGACCCTTACGCAGCTGCCTAGGAGATATGGCCTGAAAGGTCAATTTTTTTTGTTTGGTTGAATTAGGACCCCAATTCATGGTAAATAATAGCCCTATATAATATTATTTACATGGGAAAAGGTTCAAAAAAATTAGAGCTTGTTAGGGAGGAATATGAGTGAATTACGAGATCGCTTCGGAGCCTATGTAGCTGCCTAGGAGATTTGGCCTGAATGGTCAATTTTTTTGTTTGGTTGACTTAGGACCCCAATTCATGGTCAATAATAGCCCCATATAATATTATTGAGATGGGAAAAGGTTCAAAAAAATTAGAGCTTGTTAGGGAGAAATATGAGTGAATTACGAGATCGCTTCAGAGCCCTAGGCAGCTGCCAAGGAGATTTGGACTGAAAGGTCAATTTTTTAGTTTGGTTGAATTAGGACCCCAATTCATGGTAAATAATAGCCCTATATAATATTATTTACATGGGAAAAGGTTGAAAAAAATTAGAGCTTGTTAGGGAGAAATATGAGTGAATTACGAGATCGCTTCGGAGCCTAGGTAGCTGCCTAGGAGATTTGGCCTGAATGGACAATTTTTTTGTTTGCTTGAATTAGGACCCCAATTCATGGTCAATAATAGCCCCATATAATATTATTGAGATGGGAAATGGTTCAAAAAAATTAGAGCTTGTTAGGGAGAAATATGAGTGAATTACGAGATCGCTTCAGAGCCCTAGGCAGCTGCCAAGGAGATTTGGCCTGAAAGGTCAATTTTTTTGTTTGGTTGAATTAGGACCCCAATTCATGGTAAATAATAGCCCTATATAATATTATTTACATGGGAAAAGGTTCAAAAAAATTAGAGCTTGTTAGGGAGAAATATGAGTGAATTACGAGATCGCTACGGAGCCTAGGTAGCTGCCTAGGAGATTTGGCCTGAAAGGACAATTTTTTTGTTTGGTTGAATTAGGACCCCAATTCATGGTCAATAATAGCCCCATATAATATTATTGAGATGGGAAATGGTTCAAAAAAATTAGAGCTTGTTTGAGAGTAAAATGAGTGAATTACGAAATCGCTTCGGAGCCCTAGGAAGCTGCATAGCAGATTTGGCCTGAAAGGTCAATTTTTTAGTTTGGTTGAATTAGGAACCCAATTCATGGTCAATAATAGTGCTATATAATATTATTTAGATGGGAAAAGGTTTAAAAAAATTAGAGCTTGTTAGAGAGAAATTTGAGTGAATTACGAGATGGCTTCGGAGACCTAAGCAGCTGCCTAGGAGATATGGCCTGAAAGGTCAATTTTTTTGTTTGGTTGAATTAGGACCCCAATTCATGGTAAATAATAGCCCTATATAATATTATTTACATGGGAAAAGGTTCAAAAAAATTAGAGCTTGTTAGGGAGAAATATGAGTGAATTACGAGATCGCTTCGAAGCCTAGGTAGCTGCCTAGGAGATTTGGCCTGAAAGGTCAATTTTTTTGTTTGGTTGAATTAGGACCCCAATTCGTGGTCAATAATAGCCCCATATAATATTATTGAGATGGGAAAAGGTTCAAAAAAATTAGAGCTTGTTAGAGAGTAAAATGAGTGAATTACGAAATCGCTTCGGAGCCCTAGGCAGCTGCATAGCAGATTTGGCCTGAAAGGTCAATTTTTTAGTTTGGTTGAATAAGGACCCCAATTCATGGTCAATAATAGCGCTATATAATATTATATAGATGGGAAAAGGTTCAAAAAAATTAGAGCTAGTTAGAGAGAAATATGAGTGAATTACGAGATGGGTTCGGAGCCCTAGGCAGCTGCTTAGGAGATGTGGCCTGAAAGGTCAATTTTTTAGTTTGGTTGAAATAGGACCCCAATTCATGGTAAATAATAGCCCTATATAATATTATTTACATGGGAAAAGGTTCAAAAAAATTAGAGCTTGTTAGGGAGAAATATGAGTGAATTACGAGATCGCTACGGAGCCTAGGTAGCTGCCTAGGAGATTTAGCCTGAAAGGACAATTTTTTTGTTTGGTTGAATTAGGACCCCAATTCATGGTCAATAATAGCCCCATATAATATTATTGAGATGGGAAATGGTTCAAAAAAATTAGAGCTTGTTAGAGAGTAAAATGAGTGAATTACGAAATCGCTTCGGAGCCCTAGGCAGCTGCATAGCAGATTTGGCCTGAAAGGTCAATTTTTTAGTTTGGTTGAATTAGGAACCCAATTCATGGTCAATAATAGTGCTATATAATATTATTTAGATGGGAAAAGGTTTAAAAAAATTAGAGCTTGTTAGAGAGAAATTTGAGTGAATTACGAGATGGCTTCGGAGACCTAAGCAGCTGCCTAGGAGATATGGCCTGAAAGGTCAATTTTTTTGTTTGGTTGAATTAGGACCCCAATTCATGGTAAATAATAGCCCTATATAATATTATTTACATGGGAAAAGGTTCAAAAAAATTAGAGCTTGTTAGGGAGAAATATGAGTGAATTACGAGATCGCTTCGAAGCCTAGGTAGCTGCCTAGGAGATTTGGCCTGAAAGGTCAATTTTTTTGTTTGGTTGAATTAGGACCCCAATTCGTGGTCAATAATAGCCCCATATAATATTATTGAGAATTGAGATGGGACAAGGTTCAAAAAAATTAGAGCTTGTTAGAGAGAAATAAGAGTGAATTACGAGATCGCTTCGGAGACCTAGGCAGCTGCCAAGGAGATTTGGCCAGAAAGATCAATTTTTTTGTTTGGTTGAATTAGGACCCCAATTCATGGTCAATAATAGCCCCATATAATATTATAGAGATGGGAAAAGGTTCAAAAAAATTAGAGCTTGTTAGAGAGTAATATGAGTGAATTACGAGATCGCTTCGGAGCCCTAGGCAGCGGCCTAGGAGATTCGGCCAGAAAGGTCAATTTTTTAGTTTGGTTGAATTAGGACCCCAATTCATGGTAAATAATAGCCCTATATAATATTATTTACATGGGAAAAGGTTCAAAAAAATTAGAGCTTGTTAGGGAGAAATATGAGTGAATTACGAGATCGCTTCGGAGCCTAGGTAGCTGCCTAGGAGATTTGGCCTGAAAGGTCAATTTTTTTGATTGGATGAATTAGGAACCCAATTCATGGTCAATAATAGCGCTATATAATATTATTTAGATGGGAAAAGGTTCAAAAAAATTAGAGCTTGTTAGAGAGAAATGTGAGTGAATTACGAGATGGCTTCGGACCCTTACGCAGCTGCCTAGGAGATATGGCCTGAAAGGTCAATTTTTTTGTTTGGTTGAATTAGGACCCCAATTCATGGTAAATAATAGCCCTATATAATATTATTTACATGGGAAAAGGTTCAAAAAAATTAGAGCTTGTTAGGGAGGAATATGAGTGAATTACGAGATTTCTTCGGAGCCTATGTAGCTGCCTAGGAGATTTGGCCTGAATGGTCAATTTTTTTGTTTGGTTGACTTAGGACCCCAATTCATGGTCAATAATAGCCCCATATAATATTATTGAGATGGGAAAAGGTTCAAAAAAATTAGAGCTTGTTAGGGAGAAATATGAGTGAATTACGAGATCGCTTCGGAGCCCTAGGCAGCTGCCAAGGAGATTTGGACTGAAAGGTCAATTTTTTAGTTTGGTTGAATTAGGACCCCAATTCATGGTAAATAATAGCCCTATATAATATTATTTACATGGGAAAAGGTTCAAAAAAATTAGAGCTTGTTAGGGAGAAATATGAGTGAATTACGAGATCGCTTCGGAGCCTATGTAGCTGCCTAGGAGATTTGGCCTGAATGGTCAATTTTTTTGTTTGGTTGAATTAGGACCCCAATTCGTGGTCAATAATAGCCCCATATAATATTATTGAGATGGGAAATGGTTCAAAAAAATTAGAGCTTGTTAGGGAGAAATATGAGTGAATTACGAGATCGCTTCGGAGCCCTAGGCAGCTGCCAAGGAGATTTGGCCTGAAAGGTCAATTTTTTTGTTTGGTTGAATTAGGACCCCAATTCATGGTAAATAATAGCCCTATATAATATTATTTACATGGGAAAAGGTTCAAAAAAATTAGAGCTTGTTAGGGAGAAATATGAGTGAATTACGAGATCGCTTCGGAGCCTATGTAGCTGCCTAGGAGATTTGGCCTGAATGGTCAATTTTTTTGTTTGGTTGAATTAGGACCCCAATTCGTGGTCAATAATAGCCCCATAGAATATTATTGAGATGGGAAAAGGTTCAAAAAAATTAGAGCTTGTTAGAGAGTAATATGAGTGAATTACGAGATCGCTTCGGAGCCCTAGGCAGCGGCCTAGGAGATTCGGCCAGAAAGGTCAATTTTTTAGTTTGGTTGAATTAGGACCCCAATTCATGGTAAATAATAGCCCTATATAATATTATTTACATGGGAAAAGGTTCAAAAAAATTAGAGCTTGTTAGGGAGAAATATGAGTGAATTACGAGATCGCTTCGGAGCCTAGGTAGCTGCCTAGGAGATTTGGCCTGAAAGGTCAATTTTTTTGATTGGATGAATTAGGAACCCAATTCATGGTCAATAATAGCGCTATATAATATTATTTAGATGGGAAAAGGTTCAAAAAAATTAGAGCTTGTTAGAGAGAAATGTGAGTGAATTACGAGATGGCTTCGGACCCTTACGCAGCTGCCTAGGAGATATGGCCTGAAAGGTCAATTTTTTTGTTTGGTTGAATTAGGACCCCAATTCATGGTAAATAATAGCCCTATATAATATTATTTACATGGGAAAAGGTTCAAAAAAATTAGAGCTTGTTAGGGAGGAATATGAGTGAATTACGAGATCGCTTCGGAGCCTATGTAGCTGCCTAGGAGATTTGGCCTGAATGGTCAATTTTTTTGTTTGGTTGACTTAGGACCCCAATTCATGGTCAATAATAGCCCCATATAATATTATTGAGATGGGAAAAGGTTCAAAAAAATTAGAGCTTGTTAGGGAGAAATATGAGTGAATTACGAGATCGCTTCGGAGCCCTAGGCAGCTGCCAAGGAGATTTGGACTGAAAGGTCAATTTTTTAGTTTGGTTGAATTAGGACCCCAATTCATGGTAAATAATAGCCCTATATAATATTATTTACATGGGAAAAGGTTCAAAAAAATTAGAGCTTGTTAGGGAGAAATATGAGTGAATTACGAGATCGCTTCGGAGCCTATGTAGCTGCCTAGGAGATTTGGCCTGAATGGTCAATTTTTTTGTTTGGTTGAATTAGGACCCCAATTCGTGGTCAATAATAGCCCCATATAATATTATTGAGATGGGAAATGGTTCAAAAAAATTAGAGCTTGTTAGGGAGAAATATGAGTGAATTACGAGATCGCTTCGGAGCCCTAGGCAGCTGCCAAGGAGATTTGGCCTGAAAGGTCAATTTTTTTGTTTGGTTGAATTAGGACCCCAATTCATGGTAAATAATAGCCCTATATAATATTATTTACATGGGAAAAGGTTCAAAAAAATTAGAGCTTGTTAGGGAGAAATATGAGTGAATTACGAGATCGCTTCGGAGCCTATGTAGCTGCCTAGGAGATTTGGCCTGAATGGTCAATTTTTTTGTTTGGTTGAATTAGGACCCCAATTCGTGGTCAATAATAGCCCCATAGAATATTATTGAGATGGGAAAAGGTTCAAAAAAATTAGAGCTTGTTAGAGAGTAAAATGAGTGAATTACGAAATCGCTTCGGAGCCCTAGGCAGCTGCATAGCAGATTTGGCCTGAAAGGTTAATTTTTTAGTTTGGTTGAATTAGGACCCCAATACATTGTCAATAATAGCGCTATATAATTTTATTTAGATGGGAAAAGGTTCAAAAAAATTAGAGCTTGTTAGAGAGAAATGTGAGGGAATTACGAGATGGCTTCGGACCCTTACGCAGCTGCCTAGGAGATATGGCCTGAAAGGTCAATTTTTTTGTTTGGTTGAATTAGGACCCCAATTCATGGTAAATAATAGCCCTATATAATATTATTTACATGGGAAAAGGTTCAAAAAAATTAGAGCTTGTTAGGGAGAAATATGAGTGAATTACGAGATCGCTACGGAGACTAGGTAGCTGCCTAGGAGATTTGGCCTGAAAGGACAATTTTTTTGTTTGGTTTAATTAGGACCCCAATTCATGGTCAATAATAGCCCCATATAATATTATTGAGATGGGAAATGGTTCAAAAAAATTAGAGCTTGTTAGAGAGTAAAATGAGTGAATTACGAAATCGATTCGGAGCCCTAGGCAGCTGCATAGCAAATTTGGCCTGAAAGGTCAATTTTTTAGTTTGGTTGAATTAGGAACCCAATTCATGGTCAATAATAGTGCTATAAAATATTATTTAGATGGGAAGAGGTTTAAAAAAATTAGAGCTTGTTAGAGAGAAATTTGAGTGAATTACGAGATGGCTTCGGAGACCTAAGCAGCTGCCTAGGAGATATGGCCTGAAAGGTCAATTTTTTTGTTTGGTTGAATTAGGACCCCAATTCATGGTAAATAATAGCCCTATATAATATTATTTACATGGGAAAAGGTTCAAAAAAATTAGAGCTTGTTAGGGAGAAATATGAGTGAATTACGAGATCGCTTCGGAGCCTATGTAGCTGCCTAGGAGATATGGCCTGAAAGGTCAATTTTTTTGTTTGGTAGAATTAGGACCCCAATTCGTGGTAAATAATAGCCCTATATAATATTATTTACATGGGAAAAGGTTCAAAAAAATTAGAGCTTGTTAGGGAGAAATATGAGTGAATTACGAGATCGCTACGGAGCCTAGGTAGCTGCCTAGGAGATTTGGCCTGAAAGGACAATTTTTTTGTTTGGTTTAATTAGGACCCCAATTCGTGGTCAATAATAGCCCCATATAATATTATTGAGATGAGAAAAGGTTCAAAAAAATTAGAGCTTGTTAGAGAGAAATAAGAGTGAATTACGAGATCGCTTCGGAGACCTAGGCAGCTGCCAAGGAGATTTGGCCAGAAAGGTCAATTTTTTTGTTTAGTTGAATTAGGACCCCAATTCATGGTCAATAATAGCCCCATATAATATTATAGAGATGGGAAAAGGTTCAAAAAAATTAGAGCTTGTTAGAGAGTAATATGAGTGAATTACGAGATCGCTTCGGAGCCCTAGGCAGCGGCCTAGGAGATTCGGCCAGAAAGGTCAATTTTTTAGTTTGGTTGAATTAGGACCCCAATTCATGGTAAATAATAGCCCTATATAATATTATTTACATGGGAAAAGGTTCAAAAAAATTAGAGCTTGTTAGGGTGAAATATGAGTGAATTACGAGATCGCTTCGGAGCCTAGGTAGCTGCCTAGGAGATTTGGCCTGAAAGGTCAATTTTTTTGTTTGGATGAATTAGGAACCCAATTCATGGTCAATAATAGCGCTATATAATATTATTTAGATGGGAAAAGGTTCAAAAAAATTAGAGCTTGTTAGAGAGAAATGTCAGTGAATTACGAGATGGCTTCGGACCCTTACGCAGCTGCCTAGGAGATATGGCCTGAAAGGTCAATTTTTTTGTTTGGTTGAATTAGGACCCCAATTCATGGTAAATAATTGCCCTATATAATATTATTTACATGGGAAAAGGTTCAAAAAAATTAGAGCTTGTTAGGGAGAAATATGAGTGAATTACGAGATCGCTTCGAAGCCTAGGTAGCTGCCTAGGAGATTTGGCCTGAAAGGTCAATTTTTTTGTTTGGTTGAATTAGGACCCCAATTCGTGGTCAATAATAGCCCCATATAATATTATTGAGATGAGAAAAGGTTCAAAAAAATTAGAGCTTGTTAGAGAGAAATAAGAGTGAATTACGAGATCGCTTCGGAGACCTAGGCAGCTGCCAAGGAGATTTGGCCAGAAAGGTCAATTTTTTTGTTTGGTTGAATTAGGACCCCAATTCATGGTCAATAATAGCCCCATATAATATTATAGAGATGGGAAAAGGTTCAAAAAAATTAGAGCTTGTTAGAGAGTAATATGAGTGAATTACGAGATCGCTTCGGAGCCCTAGGCAGCGGCCTAGGAGATTCGGCCAGAAAGGTCAATTTTTCAGTTTGGTTGAATTAGGACCCCAATTCATGGTAAATAATAGCCCTATATAATACTATTTACATGGGAAAAGGTTCAAAAAAATTAGAGCTTGTTAGGGAGAAATATGAGTGAATTACGAGATCGCTTCGGAGCCCTAGGCAGCTGCATAGCAGATTTGGCCTGAAAGGTCAATTTTTTAGTTTGGTTGAATAAGGACCCCAATTCATGGTCAATAATAGCGCTATATAATATTATATAGATGGGAAAAGGTTCAAAAAAATTAGAGCTTGTTAGAGAGAAATATGAGTGAATTACGAGATGGGTTCGGAGCCCTAGGCAGCTGCTTAGGAGATGTGGCCTGAAAGGTCAATTTTTTAGTTTGGTTGAAATAGGACCCCAATTCATGGTAAATAATAGCCCTATATAATATTATTTACATGGGAAAAGGTTCAAAAAAATTAGAGCTTGTTGGGGAGAAATATGAGTGAATTACGAGATCGCTACGGAGCCTAGGTAACTGCCTAGGAGATTTGGCCTGAAAGGACAATTTTTTTGTTTGGTTGAATTAGGACCCCAATTCATGGTCAATAATAGCCCCATATAATATTATTGAGATGGGAAATGGTTCAAAAAAATTAGAGCTTGTTAGAGAGTAAAATGAGTGAATTACGAAATCGCTTCGGAGCCCTAGGCAGCTGCATAGCAGATTTGGCCTGTAAGGTCAATTTTTTTGTTTGGTTGAATTAGGACCCCAATTCATGGTAAATAATAGCCCTATATAATATTATTTACATGGGAAAAGGTTCAAAAATATTAGAGCTTGTTAGGGAGAAATATGAGTGAATTACGAGATCGCTTCGAAGCCTAGGTAGCTGCCTAGGAGATTTGGCCTGAAAGGTCATTTTTTTTGTTTGGCAGAATTAGGACCCCAATTCGTGGTCAATAATAGCCCCATATAATATTATTGAGAAGGGAAAAGGTTCAAAAAAATTAGAGCTTGTTAGAGAGTAAAATGAGTGAATTACAAAATCGCTTCGGAGCCCTAGGCAGCTGCATAGCAGATTTGGCCTGAAAGGTCAATTTTTTAGTTTGGTTGAATTAGGACCCCAATTCATTGTCAATAATAGCGCTATATAATTTTATTTAGATGGGAAAAGGTTCAAAAAAATTAGAGCTTGTTAGAGAGAAATGTGAGTGAATTACGAGATGGCTTCGGACCCTTAGGCTGCTGCCTAGGAGATATGGCCTGAAAGGTCAATTTTTTTGTTTGGTTGAATTAGGACCCCAATTCATGGTAAATAATAGCCCTATATAATATTATTTACATGGGAAAAGGTTCAAAAAAATTAGAGCTTGTTAGGAAGAAATATGAGTGAATTACGAGATCGCTACGGAGCCTAGGTAACTGCCTAGGAGATTTGGCCTGAAAGGACAATTTTTTTGTTTGGTTGAATTAGGTCCCCAATTCATGGTCAATAATAGCCCCATATAATATTATTGAGATGGGAAATGGTTCAAAAAAATTAGAGCTTGTTAGAGAGTAAAATGAGTGAATTACGAAATCGCTTCGGAGCCCTAGGCAGCTGCATAGCAGATTTGGCCTGTAAGGTCAATTTTTTTGTTTGGTTGAATTAGGACCCAAATTCATGGTAAATAATAGCCCTATATAATATTATTTACATGGGAAAAGGTTCAAAAAAATTAGAGCTTGTTAGGGAGAAATATGAGTGAATTACGAGATCGCTTCGAAGCCTAGGTAGCTGCCTAGGAGATTTGGCCTGAAAGGTCAATTTTTTTGTTTGGTTGAATTAGGACCCCAATTCATGGTCAATAATAGCCCCATACAATATTATTGAGATGGGAAAAGGTTCAAAAAAATTAGAGCTTGTTAGAGAGAAATATGAGTGAATTACGAAATCGCTCCGGAGCCCAGGTAGCTGCCTAGGAGATTTGGCCCGAAAGGTCAATTTTTTTGTTTGGATGAATTAGGAACCCAATTCATGGTCAATAATAGCGCTATATAATATTATTTAGATGGGAAAAGGTTCAAAAAAATTAGAGCTTGTTAGAGAGAAATGTGAGTGAATTACGAGATGGCTTCGGACCCTTACGCAGCTGCCTAGGAGATTTGGCCTGAAAGGTCAATTTTTTTGTTTGGTTGAATTAGGACCCCAATTCGTGGTCAATAATAGCCCCATATAATATTATTGAGATGGGAAAAGGTTCAAAAAAATTAGAGCTTGTTAGGGAGAAATATGAGTGAATTACGAGATCGCTTCGGAGCCCTAGGCTGCTGCCAAGGAGATTTGGCCTGAAAGGTCAATTTTTTTGTTTGGTTGAATTAGGACCCCAATCCATGGTAAATAATAGCCCTATATAATATTATTTACATGGGAAAAGGTTCAAAAAAATTAGAGCTTGTTAGGGAGAAATATGAGTGAATTACGAGATCGCTTCGGAGCCCAGGTAGCTGCTTAGGAGATTTGGCCTGAAAGGACAATTTTTTTGTTTGGTTGAATTAGGACCCCAATTCATGGTCAATAATAGCCCCATATAATATTATTGAGATGGGAAAAGGTTCAAAAAAATTAGAGCTTGTTAGAGAGAAATATGAGTGAATTACGAAATCGCTTCGGAGCCCTAGGCAGCTGCATAGGAGATTTGGCCTAAAAGGTCAATTTTTTAGTTTGGTTGAATTAGGACCCCAATTCATGGCAAATAATAGCCCCATATAATATTATAGAGATGGGAAAAGGTTCAAAAAAATTAGTGCTTGTTAGAGAGAAATATGAGTGAATTACGAGATCGCTACGGACCCTTACGCAGCTGCCTAGGAGATATGGCCTGAAAGGTCAATTTTTTTGTTTGGTTGAATTAGGACCCCAATTCATGGTAAATAATAGCCCTATATAATATTATTTACATGGGAAAAGGTTCAAAAAAATTAGAGCTTGTTAGGGAGAAATATGAGTGAATTACGAGATCGCTACGGAGCCTAGGTAACTGCCTAGGAGATTTGGCCTGAAAGGACTATTTTTTTGTTTGGTTGAATTAGGACCCCAATTCATGGTCAATAATAGCCCCATATAATATTATTGAGATGGGAAATGGTTCAAAAAAATTAGAGCTTGTTAGAGAGTAAAATGAGTGAATTACGAAATCGCTTCGGAGCCCTAGGCAGCTGCATAGCAGATTTGGCCTGTAAGGTCAATTTTTTTGTTTGGTTGAATTAGGACCCAAATTCATGGTAAATAATAGCCCTATATAATATTATTTACATGGGAAAAGGTTCAAAAAAATTAGAGCATGTTAGGGAGAAATATGAGTGAATTACGAGATCGCTTCGAAGCCTAGGTAGCTGCCTAGGAGATTTGGCTTGAAAGGTCAATTTTTTTGTTTGGTTGAATTAGGACCCCAATTCGTGGTCAATAATAGCCCCATACAATATTATTGAGATGGGAAAAGGTTCAAAAAAATTAGAGCTTGTTAGAGAGAAATATGAGTGAATTACGAAATCGCTTCGGAGCCCAGGTAGCTGCCTAGGAGATTTGGCCTGAAAGGTCAATTTTTTTGTTTGGTTGAATTAGAACCCCAATCCATGGTAAATAATAGCCCTATATAATATTATTTACATGGGAAAAGGTTCAAAAAAATTAGAGCTTGTTAGGGAGAAATATGAGTGAATTACGAGATCGCTTCGGAGCCTATGTAGCTGCCTAGGAGATTTGGCCTGAATGGTCAATTTTTTTGTTTGGTTGAATTAGGACCCCAATTCGTGGTCTATAATAGCCCCATATAATATTATTGAGATGGGAAAAGGTTCAAAAAAATTAGAGCTTGTTAGGGAGAAATATGAGTGAATTACGAGATCGCTTCGGAGCCTAGGTAGCTGCCTAGGAGATTTGGCCTGAAAGGTCAATTTTTTTGTTTGGTTGAATTAGGACCCCAATTCGTGGTCAATAATAGCCCCATATAATATTATTGAGATGGGAAAACGTTCAAAAAAATTAGATCTTGTTAGAGAGAAATAAGAGTGAATTACGAGATCGCTTCGGAGACCTAGGCAGCTGCCAAGGAGATTTGGCCAGAAAGGTCAATTTTTTTGTTTGGTTGAATTAGGACCCCAATTCATGGTCAATAATAGCCCCATATAATATTATAGAGATGGGAAAAGGTTCAAAAAAATTAGAGCTTGTTAGAGAGTAATATGAGTGAATTACGAGATCGCTTTGGAGCCCTAGGCAGCGGCCTAGGAGATTCGGCCAGAAAGGTCAATATTTTAGTTTGGTTGAATTAGGACCCCAATTCATGGTAAATAATAGCCCTATATAATATTATTTACATGGGAAAAGGGTCAAAAAAATTAGAGCTTGTTAGGGAGAAATATGAGTGAATTACGAGATCGCTTCGGAGCCTAGGTAGCTGCCTAGGAGATTTGGCCTGAAAGGTCAATTTTTTTGTTTGGATGAATTAGGAACCCAATTCATGGTCAATAATAGCGCTATATAATATTATTTAGATGGGAAAAGGTTCAAAAAAATTAGAGCTTGTTAGAGAGAAATGTGAGTGAATTACGAGATGGCTTCGGACCCTTACGCAGCTGCCTAGGAGATATGGCCTGAAAGGTCAATTTTTTTGTTTGGTTGAATTAGGACCCCAATTCATGGTAAATAATAGCCCTATATAATATTATTTACATGGGAAAAGGTTCAAAAAAATTAGAGCTTGTTAGGGAGAAATATGAGTGAATTACGAGATCGCTTCGGAGCCTATGTAGCTGCCTAGGAGATTTGGCCTGAATGGTCAATTTTTTTGTTTGGTTGAATTAGGACCCCAATTCGTGGTCAATAATAGCCCCATATAATATTATTGATATGGGAAAAGGTTCAAAAAAATTAGAGCTTGTTAGGGAGAAATATGAGTGAATTACGAGATCGCTTCGGAGCCTATGTAGCTGCCTAGGAGATTTGGCCTGAATGGTCAATTTTTTTGTTTGGTTGAATTAGGACCCCAATTCGTGGTCAATAATAGCCCCGTATAATATTATTGAGATGGGAAAAGGTTCAAAAAAATTAGGGCTTGTTAGAGAGTAAAATGAGTGAATTACGAAATCGCTTCGGAGCCCTAGGCAGCTGCATAGCAGATTTGGCCTGAAAGGTCAATTTTTTAGTTTGGTTGAATAAGGACCCCAATTCATGGTCAATAATAGCGCTATATAATATTATATAGATGGGAAAAGGTTCAAAAAAATTAGAGCTTGTTAGAGAGAAATATGAGTGAATTACGAGATGGGTTCGGAGCCCTAGGCAGCTGCTTAGGAGATGTGGCCTAAAAGGTCAATTTTTTAGTTTGGTTGAAATAGGACCCCAATTCATGGTAAATAGTAGCCCTATATAATATTATTTACATGGGAAAAGGTTCAAAAAAATTAGAGCTTGTTAGGGAGAAATATGAGTGAATTACGAGATCGCTACGGAGCCTAGGTAACTGCCTAGGAGATTTGGCCTGAAAGGACAATTTTTTTGTTTGGTTGAATAAGGACCCCAATTCATGGTCAATAATATCCCCATATAATATTATTGAGATGGGAAATGGTTCAAAAAAATTAGAGCTTGTTAGAGAGTAAAATGAGTGAATTACGAAATCGCTTCGGAGCCCTAGGCAGCTGCATAGCAGATTTGGCCTGAAAGGTCAATTTTTTAGTTTGGTTGAATTAGGACCCCAATTCATTGTCAATAATAGCGCTATAGAATTTTATTTAGATGGGAAAAGGTTCAAAAAAATTAGAGCTTGTTAGAGAGAAATGTGAGTGAATTACGAGATGGCTTCGGACCCTTAGGCTGCTGCCTAGGAGATATGGCCTGAAAGGTCAATTTTTTTGTTTGGTTGAATTAGGACCCCAATTCATGGTAAATAATAGCCCTATATAATATTATTTACATGGGAAAAGGTTCAAAAAAATTAGAGCTTGTTAGGGAGAAATATGAGTGAATTACGAGATCGCTTCGGAGCCTAGGTAGCTGCTTAGGAGATTTGGCCTGAAAGGACAATTTTTTTGTTTGGTTGAATTAGGACCCCAATTCATGGTCAATAATAGCCCCATATAATATTATTGAGATGGGATAAGGTTCAAAAAAATTAGAGCTTGTTAGAGAGAAATATTAGTGAATTACGAAATCGCTTCGGAGCCCTAGGCAGCTGCATAGAAGATTTGGCCTAAAAGGTCAATTTTTTAGTTTGGTTGAATTAGGACCCCAATTCATGGCAAATAATAGCCCCATATAATATTATTGAGATGGGAAAAGGTTCAAAAAAATTAGAGCTTGTTAGGGAGAAATATGAGTGAATTACGAGATCGCTTCGGAGCCTATGTAGCTGCCTAGGAGATTTGGCCTGAATGGTCAATTTTTTTGTTTGGTTGAATAAGGACCCCAATTCGTGGTCAATAATAGCCCCATATAATATTATTGAGATGGGAAAAGGTTCAAAAAAATTAGAGCTTGTTAGAGAGAAATAAGAGTGAATTACAAGATCGCTTCGGAGACCTAGGCAGCTGCCAAGGAGATTTGGCCAGAAAGGTCAATTTTTTTGTTTGGTTGAATTAGGACCCCAATTCAGGGTCAATAATAGCCCCATATAATATTATAGAGATGGGAAAAGGTTCAAAAAAATTAGAGCTTGTTAGAGAGTAATATGAGTGAATTACGATATCGCTTCGGAGCCCTAGGCAGCAGCCTAGGAGATTCGGCCAGAAAGGTCAATTTTTTAGTTTGGTTGAATTAGGACCCCAATTCATGGTAAATAATAGCCCTATATAATATTATTTACATGGGAAAAGGTTCAAAAAAATTAGAGCTTGTTAGGGAGAAATATGAGTGAATTACGAGATCGCTTCGGAGCCTAGGTAGCTGCCTAGGAGATTTGGCCTGAAAGGTCAATTTTTTTGTTTGGTTGAATTAGGACCCCAATTCGTGGTCAATAATAGCCGCATATAATATTATTGAGATGGGAAAAGATTCAAAAAAATTAGAGCTTGTTAGAGAGTAAAATGAGTGAATTTCGAAATCGCTTCGGAGCCCTAGGCAGCTGCATAGCAGATTTGGCCTGAAAGGTAAATTTTTTAGTTTGGTTGAATTAGGACCCCAATTCATTGTCAATAATAGCGCTATATAATTTTATTTAGATGGGAAAAGGTTCAAAAAAATTAGAGCTTGTTAGAGAGAAATGTGAGTGAATTACGAGATGGCTTCGGACCCTTACGCAGCTGCCTAGGAGATATGGCCTGAAAGGTCAATTTTTTTGTTTGGTTGAATTAGGACCCCAATTCATGGTAAATAATAGCCCTATATAATATTATTTACATGGGAAAAGGTTCAAAAAAATTAGAGCTTGTTAGGGAGAAATATGAGTGAATTACGAGATCGCTTCGGAGCCTAGGTAGCTGCTTAGGAGATTTGGCCTGAAAGGACAATTTTTTTGTTTGGTTGAATTAGGACCCCAATTCATGGTCAATAATAGCCCCATATAATATTATTGAGATGGGAAAAGGTTCAAAAAAATTAGAGCTTGTTAGAGAGAAATATGAGTGAATTACGAAATCGCTTCGTAGCCCTAGGCAGCTGCATAGGAGATTTGGCCTAAAAGGTCAATTTTTTAGTTTGGTTGAATTAGGACCCCAATACATGGCAAATAATAGCCCCATATAATATTATTGAGATGGGAAAAGGTTCAAAAAAATTAGTGCTTGTTAGAGAGAAATATGAGTGAATTACGAGATCGCTACGGAGCCCTAGGCCGCTGCCTAGGAGATATGGCCTGAAAGGTCAATTTTTTTGTTTGGTTGAATTAGGACCCTAATTCATGGTAAATAATAGCCCTATATAATATTATTTAGATGGGAAATGGTTCAAAAAAATTAGAGCTTGTTAGGGAGAAATATGAGTGAATTACGAGATCGCTTCGGAGCCTATGTAGCTGCCTAGGTGATTTGGCCTGAATAGTCAATTTTTTTGTTTGGTTGAATTAGGACCCCAATTCGTGGTCAATAATTGCCCCATATAATATTATTGAGATGGGAAAAGGTTCAAAAAAATTAGGGCTTGTTAGAGAGTAAAATGAGTGAATTACGAAATCGCTTCGGAGCCCTAGGCAGCTGCATAGAAGATTTGGCCTGAAAGGTCAATTTTTTAGTTTGGTTGAATTAGGACCCCAATTCATGGTCAATAATAGCGCTATATAATATTATTTAGATGGGAAAAGGTTCAAAAAAATTAGAGCTTGTTAGAGAGAAATATGAGTGAATTACGAGATGGGTTCGAAGCCCTAGGCAGCTGCTTAGGAGATGTGGCCTGAAAGGTCAATTTTTTAGTTTGGTTGAATTAGGACCCCAATTCATGGTAAATAATAGCCCTATATAATATTATTTACATGGGAAAAGGTTGAAAAAAATTAGAGCTTGTTAGGGAGAAATATGAGTGAATTACGAGATCGCTTCGGAGCCTAGGTAGCTGCCTAGGAGATTTGGCCTGAACGGACAATTTTTTTGTTTGGTTGAATTAGGACCCCAATTCATGGTCAATAATAGCCCCATATAATATTATTGAGATGGGAAATGGTTCAAAAAAATTAGAGCTTGTTAGGGAGAAATATGAGTGAATTACGAGATCGCTTCGGAGCCCTAGGCAGCTGCCAAGGAGATTTGGCCTGAAAGGTCAATTTTTTTGTTTGGTTGAATTAGGACCCCAATTCATGGTAAATAATAGCCCTATATAATATTATTTACATGGGAAAAGGTTCAAAAAAATTAGAGCTTGTTAGGGAGAAATATGAGTGAATTACGAGATCGCTTCGGAGCCTATGTAGCTGCCTAGGAGATTTGGTCTGAATGGTCAATTTTTTTGTTTGGTTGAATTAGGACCCCAATTCGTGGTCAATAATAGCCCCATATAATATTATTGAGATGGGAAAAGGTTCAAAAAAATTAGAGCTTGTTAGAGAATAAAATGAGTGAATTACGAAATCGCTTTGGAGCCCTAGGCAGCTGCATAGCAGATTTGGCCTGAAAGGTCAATTTTTTAGTTTGGTTGAATAAGGACCCCAATTCATGGTCGATAATAGCGCTATATAACATTATATAGATGGGAAAAGGTTCAAAAAAATTAGAGCTTGTTAGAGAGAAATGTGAGTGAATTACGAGATGGCTTCGGACCCTTATGCAGCTGCCTAGGAGATATGGCCTGAAAGGTCAATTTTTTTGTTTGGTTGAATTAGGACCCCAATTCATGGTAAATAATAGCCCTATATAATATTATTTACATGGGAAAAGGTTCAAAAAAATTAGAGCTTGTTAGGGAGAAATATGAGTGAATTACGAGATCGCTTCGGAGCCTAGGTAGCTGCTTAGGAGATTTGGCCTGAAAGGACAATTTTTTTGTTTGGTTGAATTAGGACCCCAATTCATGGTCAATAATAGCCCCATATAATATTATTGAGATGGGAAAAGGTTCAAAAAAATTAGAGCTTGTTAGAGAGAAATATGAGTGAATTACGAAATCGCTTCGTAGCCCTAGGCAGCTGCATAGGAGATTTGGCCTAAAAGGTCAATTTTTTAGTTTGGTTGAATTAGGACCCCAATTCATGGCAAATAATAGCCCCATATAATATTATTGAGATGGGAAAAGGTTCAAAAAAATTAGTGCTTGTTAGAGAGAAATATGAGTGAATTACGAGATCGCTACGGAGCCCTAGGCCGCTGCCTAGGAGATATGGCCTGAAAGGTCAATTTTTTAGTTTGGTTGAATTAGGACCCCAATTCATGGTCAATAATAGCGCTATATAATATTATTTAGATGGGAAAAGGTTCAAAAAAATTAGAGCTTGTTAGAGAGAAATATGAGTGAATTACGAGATGGGTTCGGAGCCCTAGGCAGCTGCTTAGGAGATGTGGTCTGAAAGGTCAATTTTTTAGTTTGGTTGAATTAGGACCCCAATTCATGGTAAATAATAGCCCTATATAATATTATTTACATGGGAAAAGGTTGAAAAAAATTAGAGCTTGTTAGGGAGAAATATGAGTGAATTACGAGATCGCTTCGGAGCCTAGGTAGCTGCCTAGGAGATTTGGCCTGAAAGGACAATTTTTTTGTTTGGTTGAATTAGGACCCCAATTCATGGTCAATAATAGGCCCATATAATATTATTGAGATGGGAAATGGTTCAAAAAAATTAGAGCTTGTTAGGGAGAAATATGAGTGAATTACGAGATCGCTTCGGAGCCCTAGGCAGCTGCCAAGGAGATTTGGCCTGAAAGGTCAATTTTTTTGTTTGGTTGAATTAGGACCCCAATTCATGGTAAATAATAGCCCTATATAATATTGTTTACATGGGAAAAGGTTCAAAAAAATTAGAGCTTGTTAGGGTGAAATATGAGTGAATTACGAGATCGCTTCGGAGCCTATGTAGCTGCCTAGGAGATTTGGCCTGAAAGGTCAATTTTTTTGTTTGGTTGAATTAGGACCCCAATTCGTGGTCAATAATAGCCCCATATAATATTATTGAGATGGGAAAAGGTTCAAAAAAATTAGAGCTTGTTAGAGAGTAAAATGAGTGAATTACGAAATCGCTTCGGAGCCCTAGGCAGCTGCATAGCAGATTTGGCCTGAAAGGTCAATTTTTTAGTTTGGTTGAATAAGGACCCCAATTCATGGTCAATAATAGCGCTATATAATATTATATAGATGGGAAAAGGTTCAAAAAAATTAGAGCTTGTTAGAGAGAAATATGAGTGAATTACGAGATGGGTTCGGAGCCCTAGGCAGCTGCTTAGGAGATGTGGCCTGAAAGGTCAATTTTTTAGTTTGGTTGAAATAGGACCCCAATTCATGGTAAATAATAGCCCTATATAATATTATTTACCTGGGAAAAGGTTCAAAAAAATTAGAGCTTGTTAGGGAGAAATATGAGTGAATTACGAGATCGCTACGGAGCCTAGGTAGCTGCCTAGGAGATTTGGCCTGAAAGGACAATTTTTTTGTTTGGTTGAATTAGGACCCCAATTCATGGTCAATAATAGCCTCATATAATATTATTTAGATGGGAAATGGTTCAAAAAAATTAGAGCTTGTTAGAGAGTAAAATGAGTGAATTACGAAATCGCTTCGGAGCCCTAGGCAGCTGCATAGCAGATTTGGCCTGAAAGGTCAATTTTTTTGTTTGGTTGAATTAGGACCCCAATTCATGGTCAATAATAGCGCTATATAATATTATATAGATGGGAAAAGGTTCAAAAAAATTAGAGCTTGTTAGAGAGAAATATGAGTGAATTACGAGATGGGTTCGGAGCCCTAGGCAGCTGCTTAGGAGATGTGGCCTGAAAGGTCAATTTTTTAGTTTGGTTGAAATAGGACCCCAATTCATGGTAAATAATAGCCCTATATAATATTATTTACCTGGGAAAAGGTTCAAAAAAATTAGAGCTTGTTAGGGAGAAATATGAGTGAATTACGAGATCGCTACGGAGCCTAGGTAGTTGCCTAGGAGATTTGGCCTGAAAGGACAATTTTTTTGTTTGGTTGAATTAGGACCCCAATTCATGGTCAATAATAGCCTCATATAATATTATTGAGATGGGAAATGGTTCAAAAAAATTAGAGCTTGTTAGAGAGTAAAATGAGTGAATTACGAAATCGCTTCGGAGCCCTAGGCAGCTGCATAGCAGATTTGGCCTGAAAGGTCAATTTTTTTGTTTGGTTGAATTAGGACCCCAATTCATGGTAAATAATAGCCCTATATAATATTATTTACATGGGAAAAGGTTCAAAAAAATTAGAGCTTGTTAGGGAGAAATATGAGTGAATTACGAGATCGCTTCGAAGCCTAGGTAGCTGCCTAGGAGATTTGGCCTGAAATGTCAATTTTTTTGTTTGGTTGAATTAGGACCCCAATTCGTGGTCAAGAATAGCCCCATATAATATTATTGAGATGGGAAAAGGTTCAAAAAAATTAGAGCTTGTTAGGGAGAAATATGAGTGAATTACGAGATCGCTTCGGAGCCTATGTAGCTGCCTAGGAGATTTGGCCTGAATGGTCAATTTTTTTGTTTGGTTGAATTAGGACCCCAATTCGTGGTCAATAATAGCCCCATATAATATTATAGAGATGGGAAAAGGTTCAAAAAAATTAGAGCTTGTTAGAGAGAAAAATGAGTGAATTACGAAATCGCTTCGGAGCCCTAGGCAGCTGCATAGCAGATTTGGCCTGAAAGGTCAATTTTTTAGTTTGGTTGAATAAGGACCCCAATTCATGGTCAATAATAGCGCTATATAATATTATATAGATGGGAAAAGGTTCAAAAAAATTAGAGCTTGTTAGAGAGAAATATGAGTGAATTACGAGATGGGTTCGGAGCCCTAGGCAGCTGCTTAGGAGATGTGGCCTGAAAGGTCAATTTTTTAGTTTGGTTGAAATAGGACCCCAATTCATGGTAAATAATAGCCCTATATAATATTATTTACATGGGAAAAGGTTCAAAAAAATTAGAGCTTGTTAGGGAGAAATATGAGTGAATTACGAGATCGCTACGGAGCCTAGGTAGCTGCCTAGGAGATTTGGCCTGAAAGGACAATTTTTTTGTTTGGTTGAATTAGGACCCCAATTCATGGTCAATAATAGCCTCATATAATATTATTGAGATGGGAAATGGTTCAAAAAAATTAGAGCTTGTTAGAGAGTAAAATGAGTGAATTACGAAATCGCTTCGGAGCCCTAGGCAGCTGCATAGCAGATTTGGCCTGAAAGGTCAATTTTTTTGTTTGGTTGAATTAGGACCCCACTTCATGGTCAATAATAGCGCTATATAATATTATATAGATGGGAAAAGGTTCAAAAAAATTAGAGCTTGTTAGAGAGAAATATGAGTGAATTACGAGATGGGTTCGGAGCCCTAGGCAGCTGCTTAGGAGATGTGGCCTGAAAGGTCAATTTTTTAGTTTGGTTGAAATAGGACCCCAATTCATGGTAAATTATAGCCCTATATAATATTATTTACATGGGAAAAGGTTCAAAAAAATTAGAGCTTGTTAGGGAGAAATATGAGTGAATTACGAGATCGCTACGGAGCCTAGGTAGCTGCCTAGGAGATTTGGCCTGAAAGGACAATTTTTTTGTTTGGTTGAATTAGGACCCCAATTCATGGTCAATAATAGCCTCATATAATATTATTGAGATGGGAAATGGTTCAAAAAAATTAGAGCTTGTTAGAGAGTAAAATGAGTGAATTACGAAATCGCTTCGGAGCCCTAGGCAGCTGCATAGCAGATTTGGCCTGAAAGGTCAATTTTTTTGTTTGGTTGAATTAGGACCCCAATTCATGGTAAATAATAGCCCTATATAATATTATTTACATGGGAAAAGGTTCAAAAAAATTAGAGCTTGTTAGGGAGAAATATGAGTGAATTACGAGATCGCTTCGAAGCCTAGGTTGCTGCCTAGGAGATTTGGCCTGAAAGGTCAATTTTTTTGTTTGGTTGAATTAGGACCCCAATTCATGGTCAATAATAGCCCCATATAATATTATTGAGATGGGAAATGGTTCAAAAAAATTAGAGCTTGTTAGAGAGTAAAATGAGTGAATTACGAAATCGCTTCGGAGCCCTAGGCAGCTGCATAGCAGATTTGGCCTGAAAGGTCAATTTTTTTGTTTGGTTGAATTAGGACCCCAATTCATGGTAAATAATAGCCCTATATAATATTATTTACATGGGAAAAGGTTCAAAAAAATTAGAGCTTGTTAGGGAGAAATATGAGTGAATTACGAGATCGCTTCGAAGCCTAGGTAGCTGCCTAGGAGATTTGGCCTGAAATGTCAATTTTTTTATTTGGTTGAATTAGGACCCCAATTCGTGGTCAAGAATAGCCCCATATAATATTATTGAGATGGGAAAAGGTTCAAAAAAATTAGAGCTTGTTAGGGAGAAATATGAGTGAATTACGAGATCGCTTCGGAGCCTATGTAGCTGCCTAGGAGATTTGGCCTGAATGGTCAATTTTTTTGTTTGGTTGAATTAGGACCCCAATTCGTGGTCAATAATAGCCCCATATAATATTATAGAGATGGGAAAAGGTTCAAAAAAATTAGAGCTTGTTAGAGAGAAAAATGAGTGAATTACGAAATCGCTTCGGAGCCCTAGGCAGCTGCATAGCAGATTTGGCCTGAAAGGTCAATTTTTTAGTTTGGTTGAATAAGGACCCCAATTCATGGTCAATAATAGCGCTATATAATATTATATAGATGGGAAAAGGTTCAAAAAAATTAGAGCTTGTTAGAGAGAAATATGAGTGAATTACGAGATGGGTTCGGAGCCCTAGGCAGCTGCTTAGGAGATGTGGCCTGAAAGGTCAATTTTTTAGTTTGGTTGAAATAGGACCCCAATTCATGGTAAATAATAGCCCTATATAATATTATTTACATGGGAAAAGGTTCAAAAAAATTAGAGCTTGTTAGGGAGAAATATGAGTGAATTACGAGATCGCTACGGAGCCTAGGTAGCTGCCTAGGAGATTTGGCCTGAAAGGACAATTTTTTTGTTTGGTTGAATTAGGACCCCAATTCATGGTCAATAATAGCCTCATATAATATTATTGAGATGGGAAATGGTTCAAAAAAATTAGAGCTTGTTAGAGAGTAAAATGAGTGAATTACGAAATCGCTTCGGAGCCCTAGGCAGCTGCATAGCAGATTTGGCCTGAAAGGTCAATTTTTTTGTTTGGTTGAATTAGGACCCCACTTCATGGTCAATAATAGCGCTATATAATATTATATAGATGGGAAAAGGTTCAAAAAAATTAGAGCTTGTTAGAGAGAAATATGAGTGAATTACGAGATGGGTTCGGAGCCCTAGGCAGCTGCTTAGGAGATGTGGCCTGAAAGGTCAATTTTTTAGTTTGGTTGAAATAGGACCCCAATTCATGGTAAATAATAGCCCTATATAATATTATTTACATGGGAAAAGGTTCAAAAAAATTAGAGCTTGTTAGGGAGAAATATGAGTGAATTACGAGATCGCTACGGAGCCTAGGTAGCTGCCTAGGAGATTTGGCCTGAAAGGACAATTTTTTTGTTTGGTTGAATTAGGACCCCAATTCATGGTCAATAATAGCCTCATATAATATTATTGAGATGGGAAATGGTTCAAAAAAATTAGAGCTTGTTAGAGAGTAAAATGAGTGAATTACGAAATCGCTTCGGAGCCCTAGGCAGCTGCATAGCAGATTTGGCCTGAAAGGTCAATTTTTTTGTTTGGTTGAATTAGGACCCCAATTCATGGTAAATAATAGCCCTATATAATATTATTTACATGGGAAAAGGTTCAAAAAAATTAGAGCTTGTTAGGGAGAAATATGAGTGAATTACGAGATCGCTTCGAAGCCTAGGTTGCTGCCTAGGAGATTTGGCCTGAAAGGTCAATTTTTTTGTTTGGTTGAATTAGGACCCCAATTCATGGTCAAGAATAGCCCCATATAATATTATTGAGATGGGAAAAGGTTCAAAAAAATTAGAGCTTGTTAGAGAGAAATAAGAGTGAATTACGAGATCGCTTCGGAGACCTAGGCAGCTGCCAAGGAGATTTGGCCAGAAAGGTCAATTTTTTTGTTTGGTTGAATTAGGACCCCAATTCATGGTCAATAATAGCCCCATATAATATTATAGAGATGGGAAAAGATTCAAAAAAATTAGAGCTTGTTAGAGAGTAAAATGAGTGAATTACGAAATCGCTTCGGAGCCCTAGGCAGCTGCATAGCAGATTTGGCCTAAAAGGTCAATTTTTTAGTTTGGTTGAATTAGGACCCCAATTCATGGTCAATAATAGCGCTATATAATTTTATTTAGATGGGAAAAGGTTCAAAAAAATTAGAGCTTGTTAGAGAGAAATGTGAGTGAATTACGAGATGGCTTCGGACCCTTACGCAGCTGCCTAGGAGATATGGCCTGAAAGGTCAATTTTTTTGTTTGGTTGAATTAGGACCCCAATTCATGGTAAATAATAGCCCTATATAATATTATTTACATGGGAAAAGGTTCAAAAAAATTAGAGCTTGTTAGGGAGAAATATGAGTGAATTACGAGATCGCTTCGGAGCCTAGGTAGCTGCTTAGGAGATTTGGCCTGAAAGGACAATTTTTTTGTTTGGTTGAATTAGGACCCCAATTCATGGTCAATAATAGCCCCATATAATATTATTGAGATGGGAAAAGGTTCAAAAAAATTAGAGCTTGTTAGAGAGAAATATTAGTGAATTACGAAATCGCTTCGGAGCCCTAGGCAGCTGCATAGAAGATTTGGCCTAAAAGGTCAATTTTTTAGTTTGGTTGAATTAGGACCCCAATTCATGGCAAATAATAGCCCCATATAATATTATTGAGATGGGAAAAGGTTCAAAAAAATTAGAGCTGGTTAGAGAGAAATATGAGTGAATTACGAGATCGCTTCGGAGCCCTAGGCCGCTGCCTAGGAGATATGGCCTGAAAGGTCAATTTTTTTGTTTGGTTGAATTAGGACCCTAATTCATGGTAAATAATAGCCCTATATAATATTATTTAGATGGGAAATGGTTCAAAAAAATTAGAGCTTGTTAGGGAGAAATATGAGTGAATTACGAGATCGCTTCGGAGCCTATGTAGCTGCCTAGGAGATTTGGCCTGAATAGTCAATTTTTTTGTTTGGTTGAATTAGGACCCCAATTCGTGGTCAAAATAGCCCCATATAATATTATTGAGATGGGAAAAGGTTCAAAAAAATTAGAGCTTGTTAGGGAGAAATATGAGTGAATTACGAGATCGCTTCGGAGCCTAGGTAGCTGCTTAGGAGATTTGGCCTGAAAGGACAATTTTTTTGTTTGGTTGAATTAGGACCCCAATTCATGGTCAATAATAGCCCCATATAATATTATTGAGATGGGAAAAGGTTCAAAAAAATTAGAGCTTGTTAGAGAGAAATATGAGTATATTACGAGATGGGTTCGGAGCCCTAGGCAGCTGCTTAGGAGATGTGGCCTGAAAGGTCAATTTTTTAGTTTGGTTGAATTAGGACCCCAATTCATGGTAAATAATAGCCCTATATAATATTATTTACATGGGAAAAGGTTCAAAAAAATTAGAGCTTGTTAGGGAGAAATATGAGTTAATTACGAGATCGCTACGGAGCCTAGGTAGCTGCCTAGGAGATTTGGCCTGAAAGGACAATTTTTTTGTTTGGTTGAATTAGGACCCCAATTCATGGTCAATAATAGCCTCATATAATATTATTGAGATGGGAAATGGTTCAAAAAAATTTGAGCTTGTTAGAGAGTAAAATGAGTGAATTACGAAATCGCTTCGGAGACCTAGGCAGCTGCATAGCAGATTTGGCCTGAAAGGTCAATTTTTTTGTTTGGTTGAATTAGGACCCCAATTCATGGTAAATAATAGCCCTATATAATATTATTTACATGGGAAAAGGTTCAAAAAAATTAGAGCTAGTTAGGGAGAAATATGAGTGAATTACGAGATCGCTTCGAAGCCTAGGTAGCTGCCTAGGAGATTTGGCCTGAAAGGTCAATTTTTTTGTTTGGTTGAATTAGGACCCCAATTCGTGGTCAAGAATAGCCCCATATAATATTATTGAGATGGGAAAAGGTTCAAAAAAATTAGAGCTTGTTAGAGAGAAATAAGAGTGAATTACGAGATCGCTTCGGAGACCTAGGCAGCTGCCAAGGAGATATGGCCAGAAAGGTCAATTTTTTTGTTTGGTTGAATTAGGACCCCAATTCATGGTCAATAATAGCCCCATATAATATTATAGAGATGGGAAAAGGTTCAAAAAAATTAGAGCTTGTTAGAGAGAAATATGAGTGAATTACGAGATGGGTTCGGAGCCCTAGGCAGCTGCTTAGGAGATGTGGCCTGAAAGGTCAATTTTTTAGTTTGGTTGAAATAGGACCCCAATTCATGGTAAATAATAGCCCTATATAATATTATTTACATGGGAAAAGGTTCAAAAAAATTAGAGCTTGTTAGGGAGAAATATGAGTGAATTACGAGATCGCTACGGAGCCTAGGTAGCTGCCTAGGAGATTTGGCCTGAAAGGACAATTTTTTTGTTTGGTTGAATTAGGACCCCAATTCATGGTCAATAATAGCCTCATATAATATTATTGAGATGGGAAATGGTTCAAAAAAATTAGAGCTTGTTAGAGAGTAAAATGAGTGAATTACGAAATCGCTTCGGAGCCCTAGGCAGCTGCATAGCAGATTTGGCCTGAAAGGTCAATTTTTTTGTTTGGTTGAATTAGGACCCCAATTCATGGTAAATAATAGCCCTATATAATATTATTTACATGGGAAAAGGTTCAAAAAAATTAGAGCTTGTTAGGGAGAAATATGAGTGAATTACGAGATCGCTTCGAAGCCTAGGTAGCTGCCTAGGAGATTTGGCCCGAAAGGTCAATTTTTTTGTTTGGTTGAATTAGGACCCCAATTCGTGGTCAAGAATAGCCCCATATAATATTATTGAGATGGGAAAAGGTTCAAAAAAATTAGAGCTTGTTAGAGAGAAATAAGAGTGAATTACGAGATCGCTTCGTAGACCTAGGCAGCTGCCAAGGAGATTTGGCCAGAAAGGTCAATTTTTTTGTTTGGTTGAATTAGGACCCCAATTCATGGTCAATAATAGCCCCATATAATATTATAGATATGGGAAAAGGTTCAAAAAAATTAGAGCTTGTTAGAGAGTAATATGAGCGAATTACGAGATCGCTTCGGAGCCCAAGGCAGCGGCCTAGGAGATTCGGCCAGAAAGGTCAATTTTTTAGTTTGGTTGAATTAGGACCCCAATTCATGGTAAATAATAGCCCTATATAATATTATTTACATGGGAAAAGGTTCAAAAAAATTAGAGCTTGTTAGGGAGAAATATGAGTGAATTACGAGATCGCTTCGGAGCCTAGGTAGCTGCCTAGGAGATTTGGCCTGAAAGGTCAATTTTTTAGTTTGGTTGAATTAGGACCCCAATTCATGGTCAATAATAGCCCCATATAATATTATTGAGATGGGAAAAGGTTCAAAAAAATTAAAGCTTGTTAGAGAGAAATATGAGTGAATTACGAAATCGCTTCGGAGCCCTAGGCAGCAGCATAGGAGATTTGGCCTAAAAGGTCAATTTTTTAGTTTGGTTGAATTAGGACCCCAATTCATGGCAAATAATAGCCCCATATAATATTATTGAGATGGGAAAAGGTTCAAAAAAATTAGATCTTGTTAGAGAGAAATATGAGTGAATTACGAGATCGCTTCGGAGCCCTAGGCCGCTGCCTAGGAGATATGGCCTGAAAGGTCAATTTTTTTGTTTGGTTGAATTAGGACCCTAATTCATGGTAAATAATAGCCCTATATAATATTATTTAGATGGGAAATGGTTCAAAAAAATTAGAGCTTGTTAGGGAGAAATATGAGTGAATTACGAGATCGCTTCGGAGCCTATGTAGCTGCCTAGGAGATTTGGCCTGAATAGTCAATTTTTTTGTTTGGTTGAATTAGGACCCCAATTCGTGGTCAAATATAGCCCCATATAATATTATTGAGATGGGAAAAGGTTCAAAAAAATTAGAGCTTGTTAGAGAGAAATAAGAGTGAATTACGAGATCGCTTCGGAGACCTAGGCAGCTGCCAAGGAGATTTGGCCAGAAAGGTCAATTTTTTTGTTTGGTTGAATTAGGACCCCAATTCATGGTCAATAATAGCCCCATATAATATTATAGAGATGGGAAAAGGTTCAAAAAAATTAGAGCTTGTTAGAGAGTAATATGAGTTAATTACGAGATCGCTTCGGAGCCCTAGGCAGCGGCCTAGGAGATTCGGCCAGAAAGGTCAATTTTTTAGTTTGGTTGAATTAGGACCCCAATTCATGGTAAATAATAGCCCTATATAATATTATTTACATGGGAAAAGGTTCAAAAAAATTAGAGCTTGTTAGGGAGAAATATGAGTGAATTACGAGATCGCTTCGGAGCCCTAGGCAGCTGCATAGCAGATTTGGCCTGAAAGGTCAATTTTTTTGTTTGGTTGAATTAGGACCCCAATTCGTGGTCAATAATAGTGCTATATAATATTATTTAGATGGGAAAAGGTTCAAAAAAATTAGAGCTTGTTAGAGAGAAATTTGAGTGAATTACGAGATGGCTTCGGAGCCCTAAGCAGCTGCCTAGGAGATATGGCCTGAAAGGTCAATTTTTTTGTTTGGTTGAATTAGGACCCCAATTCATGGTAAATAATAGCCCTATATAATATTATTTACATGGGAAAAGGTTCAAAAAAATTAGAGCTTGTTAGGGAGAAATATGAGTGAATTACGAGATCGCTTCGGAGCCTAGGTAGCTGCCTACGAGATTTGGCCCGAAAGGTCAATTTTTTTGTTTGGTTGAATTAGGACCCCAATTCATGGTCAATAATAGCCCCATATAATATTATTGAGATGGGAAAAGGTTCAAAAAAATTAGAC